>NC_142350.1:29892857-30056071 GCF_059441175.1 Urocampus carinirostris
TAAACAACGCCATAAAGAAACATGTTTCATTAGTCTGTATCTGTAGATATTTTACTCTCCTGGATTTACAACTCTCACGGTTGTAAGAAGACCATGATTGCGTATCATTATTGGACGTGAGAACTTAGGTGAGTTATGCGGCTTTATATTTTCCCGGTATCTTGTTTTAGAACGATCTTGATGTTGCTGTGATGAGTTGAGTGAATTAAACTCAATTCCAAGTGTTTATTGTCATATGCACAGTAAAGTTGCGAGCGAAAAAGAAAATAGAAAGTAAGGAATGGTTGGCATTTCTTGAATTCCAAGACTTTAACCTTCCGAATGATATTTGAAATAACGCATTTAAGTGACATCGTACGGACACCGCATCCGCACGTGTCTACGACACGTATTTGCTTCTTTGCAAGCTTTGGGAATGTTAAGGGGGTAATCAGTTGGACTGAATCATCTGACTGTTTTGTTCCCATTGTAGCGCCTTATAATCTGGTGTGCCTTATCTATGGAAGATATAGGACCAAAAACTATTTTTTGGGGGTGCGCCCTATAACCCGGTGCGCCCTATAGTGCGGAAAATACGGTAATTAATTTTTGGTGATTTTTTTTTTTTTCAAAGCCAGTGCACTCTTGACATTTGTATTATTTGTGTGTATGTGTGTGAGAGAGATTTAACACTTAGAGATTTAGCAAGGAACGGTCATAATGTCATAGCGTCGTGGTGGCATTACATTAAAATAGACAAATGTGTTATAAGGGCTATTTATCAACAATTGAAATTAAACTAATTGTTGCCAATTACTAAGAATCTTCAGTAGTTTCCTATGCCAGCTTATACCAAATTATGAAATATGCTTTTTTTATGAAAACTACAAAAATAAAAAACAAGCGATGTTTTTGCCTATCACTGTTTCTGATAAACAAGCTTAAAAACAAGACTTTTTGTCTTAAAAAATGTTTTTGTTACAAATATGTTGATTGCTACAAATATTAAAAACTTCATACCAAAACTCTACTTAAATATCATAAATGATCATTAGTTAGTTGTTTCCTGTTTTATTTTCAATGATAACCTTGTGTAAGAACTACTTTCAACCTAAAAATGGCACTCTTAAATGCTCAGGGGTAAAAATTCCAAATCTGAAAATTCTCTTCATCCATTCTGAAGTATGAATTTCATATTTAAGCTTGACTTAAGATAAAACATTGTATAGATGCGACCTTTAAAACACAGTATCATGTCTAGTAAAATGTGTTTTTTTTAATCACTGCAGTGTGTTAAAACCTTTTTTATCCAGGATTGTGAATTTGTATGTACTTCGTATGGCGTGATTAGTGTATTTTTATGTAACAACACCCTTACGTTATCATGATACTTATTGTATCATGAAGTCCATATTGTAATCATGTTATCTAGTGAGGTTTTGTACATCTTTACATCCCTAGCAGCTATGTCATTTGCTTTGTTCTTGCCTTTTCTAAAAAGTGTAATTAAGCTATTTTCTATTATTTTTTTTTTTTCGTGAAGCAATTTTACAGATCAGGGGTTGGTGTAATTGTGGCCTGTGCAGTTCTTTGAGACATTTTTGTTATAAAAAGCCAAACAATTCATATGACTTGACCATTTTAATACAGGTTTTTTGTTTTGTTTTCTTTTAATGGTAATCAAGTAGCCTGGAAATGGGCTTGAATATAGTTTACTTACATTTTAGATTGGGAAAAGTTCTGCAAGACATTTTATGTTGGTTTCCAAATTGAGGAAACTCCCACACAGTGAGTCTGGTACCCTACCAAGTCCATATGTTTTTTTGCGACACAAGGGATGTGTGTGAACATAAGTGGAGAAATGAATGGCCACATAATCACAGCCTGTCACATTGTGTCCGTGGTTTTTCTAAGCAGAACAGCAGTCACAAACAACTGCATGCTTTTATCGGTTCAGTCTCAGATGGACTGTTGCTTTTAAGCCACCCCACGGGGTTCTACCATTTTCTTTTTTTCAACTGATCTCAATTGTGGGATGAAGCCTTAGAGGCCAAGTTAAAGTAGGATTGGAGATTTTAAAACGAGACCTTTCACCCTGCTGTGAGGCAAATTACCAAGTTTGTACGTTTGAATACCGATTTAGCATTTTTTGTCAAGGGATCAAGTTAGTTTAGTTTTTGTGCCTTAGTGTAACTTTTTATTCATATTTAATAAACTAGTGCACTCTTTGTAAATGAATGTGCTGAAAAGTAGTGTATTTTTGCACTATAAGGCGCACCGGATTATAGTCTTGTGATATTGTTTGTATTTTTGTCGTTAAATTTATTTTTCTGTCATTTTGTAACAAATCACATCAGAGAATGAACAAATCACTTGAAAAGAAAAAAGGGATAACAGGTTTTGCAGCTCACGTGACATCTGCCTGATCAAGGGTGTTCTCCACTGTCGTCTGTTCGGTGAGGACCAAGATGGCAACTCACAGACCAATGCCATTCTCTGCATTGCTCACACCAATGTTGCGCTCATGAGCATACTGGATTCAAAGGAAAAGGTCAAGCTCGACATCAATATTATGTGTATCATAAATAGAAGGCGCACTGGACGAAAAGGCGCAAAGAATTCAAACTACTGTAATGGCTAGGGTTGCAGAAAAACAAAAAAGTTCTGTAGTTGCGCATTGATTGATCAATCACAATATATATCACTCATCACAATTACATTCAATTGCATATCTTTAAATGCAATGAGATCGAATGCAGATTGCTGTGTATATTGCGCCAGAACCCATCTACTTGACCACCAGAGATGCATCTGACGCATGAATTAGGTCTCATCATCACACTGTTTTTAGTCATGGTGCAAAATTGTTGATGCTATTATTGGGCCGGGCCGCAAGCAAATTGTCAGACATTCAACCGGTTCATGGTACATGTGATTTGCAAAGTTTTTTCGAAGCGCACGAGATTCTGAACTAAATGACGATAAGGGCAATGTGAGAAGTAATTTGGTGATTTTGAACTGAATGAAGAAAACGGTATTGTGGAAAGTAGTTTGACCGTTCCAGATAAATATACATTAACACATGGCCGCACGTAATCGATACGTTCGTCACCTACAATGCTTAGTTTGAGCTGGGAAAAAGTGAAACAACATTCTCTATACTTAAGCATATCTGGTGGTGTTGCTGGAAGTAGTGTGATAATGAGATGAGACTTAATGCCTTTTCATTTGTTTTCTGTATCCAAAAAGTACTAGTTGATGGGAACCGGCGCACTCCATGCTGCGATCTGGGATCAATTCCTGTTGCATTCAAACATGCAATAGTGAACAACTATCCCTATCTGCTTGGTGGTTAAGAATCAGTGCTATTACAGTTGTTATCCGTTTCAAAGACCATTTCCTCTATTGTTAGGCAATTGTGGTCGGCAATAAAATGTATCAACTGATCAATAATTGCACAAATATAGTTCCACAATTCAAACTTCCGCTTACAAGGCACACCGGTTTGAAAAACGCATGTTTAAATTTCTGGCTATTTGTGGTTTTTGGGTGTGCCTTTATAATCTGGAAAATACAGTAAAATCATTTAAAAACTGGAATATGTTAACCATACGTGAACTGATCCTCACTCTTTTTATTACAGATATTTAATAATAGGAGTAATCATAGTAATTATATTTTGAATGTTATACCATCATAAATCAAATTATTTTGGTAAAACGTACAATCTAGAGAATTTCCTTTACTGGTAGAGCCAGGTCGTTTTTGCGCCATAGTAGGGGAAAGGAGATATTCTTTCATATAGTCTGCATTTGCCCTAAAGGATAGGACAGGATTAGCAGTGTCTCATGTTAATAGCTTTCTCTTCTTCTAGAGAGTGTCTCAGTATTGCATGAGCTTTTAAGAAAAGAGGGAAGACTAAATCCCTTAGTGGGAGGTTGCGTGGACAGGGAGCACTGACATCTTATTAAAAGACTTAAGCAGTTGACACTAAAGTAACTGAAAGTGGATTTCAATTGTGAGATAGTCATTTTCGCAAGGTCTCATTGGAAAGTTTACCTTTGAAGCATCTTCAGTAAAAAGGATAAAAAGTCTAATTTACTGACGCTGTATCCTTGCAAATGATGACGTTTTTATGTTCATATGGTTCAACATTGAAATTGTTTTGTGGCATTTTCTAGCTTCGGGGTGCAGCTTACAAACATTACATGACTAAAGTCCCCATTTTGGTGAGCTGTTATCAGAGCTCTATGCTGATTTTATTTTCGGTCAATAGTGGGTGGTGAAGTGACAGTTTCACAGTCTGGATTAAAACGGGTAGATGATTATTTGTTTTTTTAGCCTGATTACACAAACACGATCAGTCTATATCAGTGGTCAGGAACCTTTTTGACCCAAAGAGCCATAATAGCAAACTATTTTGACATTTTTTTTTCGAGAGAGAGTCATACCACATATTTTCAGACATAATTCAGCAACACCGCAAAACCTGCTCTCTAGACAAAATCTAATTTTTCAGCACATTTTATTTTACTGTATGACGTAAGATTTGACACCATTTATGAAATAGGAATAATGCCAGAGCCTGTGTCACCTATCAACAAATAAACCACTTTAAACTTGTCTACCTCCCTCAGTTACTTGAGATCATAACAAGATACAATTAGAGTTCTTTTGTAAAAATGTCAAAAAATACTGCAAACGAGGATACTGGTTGCAGACGGCGCTGTGTGCAGAGCTCCGCCCACCCCCATCGCTGACCCATTCAAATTGCTATTTGTGCTTGGTGGACTTTTTTTCTGTGGGTTTTCATCAAAGTGTCTCAAAGGTGAACATGCATTGATTATTAAGCTTCCATATAAAGGATTCTCTAACCATTTACAGCCAAAATTGAGTCTATTGTTGTGACACCTTAACTGTAAATTGTAGTTGGAACTTTGTCCTTTACTTGACAGAAACACTCACACTAATAGCGTTACGTTGGCTTTGCATGCACAAAACTCAACTCTGCGCTTCTCAGAATTGGAACACTATTGAAGAAATTTGTTTGTCCAGAATTTCATGTCCGAGCCATATGTGCTTATGAAAAAAACCCTATCTCGCTCGCAAGCCATAGGTTCCCAAACCCTAATTTACATTTTTGGTTCCTAAGCCGCGTGTTTTTTAACCAGTGTAAAAACTTTTTTTTTTTACACACTGAAAAGATTTAAAGTTTAACAACACAAAATCCCAGAAAATGCAAAACAATACAATAAAAAGTAAACTTTAACTCTTCAAAGCTATAAATAAATAATAACAAGTAAAAAAAACAAACTAATTCTATTTCAACCAATTTATATATAAATCTTCTGAAAAACATGCAAACATAGAAATTAAAATAAGTAAAACCAAAAGCAAAAGATCAGTAATCTGTAAGATTGGAAGATTGAATTCACTCTGCTTCGGAGCAATCAATATTATAAAGAGTTCAAATTTAGCAATTTCTTTAGATTTTTATGCATACTGTATTTTTTTGTCTCTCATATTGAACTTAATTATTACCCAACACCAAGCCCTTTCTCTGTTTTTAAACAAGTGTGACGTATCGGAGCTACGCATGTATTGTTAAAGCAAGACGGCCGAATTCATGTCAGTTTATAGCAGACCATTGACACAAAAAGGATCGTAGATAATAGATTTACACAGCTTTACATAGCACAATGTATGTGCTAGCAGCAAGATACCGCCTTATTCTAGTCATGACAGTCAACCCAAAATTTAAAAGAAAAAGTTTCTTTTTGATCTGCCCTGGATTTCTTCCTATGTAGGTATTAGGAAAATTAAAACATTGGCTTTGTGCTTTAAAAATGGTTGTATTTTGCCATGAAAAAATGTGTACAAACCCTGAAACTAGTCTCTCTGCTTGAGCAAAAATATATTAAATATCTGCCCACTTAAATTTTTAATGTTAAATGCTAAATAATCTAATAAATACTTGTTGCCATTCACGTTGTGTCTTAGTTATAATTCAGGACGATCTTTTGACTTTACGGGCTGAATAACATTAAAATATTCTGGCTTTTGTGCTGGTAATTCCACAACTTCACACCTTTTTCTCAACTCTCTATTTACGATTAACATAATATCTGAATTCACTAGCTTTCTGTCTAACCAGCTACAACATACTGTGTGTGGGTGTTCATGACAAACCAGCTGCCAGGGAAATATGAAGGTCATTTTTCTTGCAATTAAGTTAGTTTTACTTTGCCAAACGCTTTACATTGCCAGACGCTTTTGATGTTACCAGCTGTTATGTACGATTTCTTCATTTGCAACAGAAGATGTAGGATTTTTTTTGTTTTGTCACAATGGATATCTACTGTTTTTGGAGGAAGGAAAAATGTTATTATTCAAGGAATTCGGTCTGATTTTCTAGAGCATTTCACATAAGTTCCAGAAGGAGCAACGTGGAATGTATTCTCGTGTTAGGATAATGGGAGCAGAAACTTTTTCTATTTTTCTATTTGTTGCAACTTAGATTTTTTTGACAGCTAAAACGTTTTTTTCTTGTGAGGCTGTAACAATTGAAAGTTTAAAATTGTCCATTTCGATAGATTTAAGTTGCTGTGGCTTTTTCCTTCTGGTTATTTCTCCCTCAGCTGGTGATGACAGATGAGCTGAAGGTCACTCTATTACAGCGCTTTGTCTGTCACTGTCAAACTAACTTGGCCCGCTGCACTTTTGCACCTTGCCTCACTTGATGGCTTTAGTTTTCCACATTCTTGACTCAAAATTTACAAAAAAATGTATGTCAGGTAGTTTTATTTTTCTTGTTTTTCCCATTTACACCCTATTTATGTATTAAAGGTCTACTCACTAATATCTGGATACTTGCAATATTACCTCAATCTTTTGCCAAAATGTATGCCGTGGGGTAGGCCTGGGTGATAAGACAAAAATTATTATCACAATAAAACGTTTCTTATCGGTTGATATCGATTATCTATCTACCCTGGTCATATCCCTCGATAGGGGTGACCGACAGCAAGACAAACACAAAAACAAAGAAAAGAAAAAAAGGAAAATGTTTTAATAAACACACAAAAATTGACCATGGCCAACCCAAATGCACAAACACCCAAACAAGTTAAGCACCTCTGCACTTGAGTTGGTCATGCTTTCGTCCCTCAAGATGAAACGGGACACAAAGCAGCCATGTCACTCGGGTCAGGGTGACACAACACACTCTTCTGTTCAACAGCAGGGCCCGACAGCTTTCACTGGTTTACCCCTGCTGCATAATGCAGGTGCCCTGACCATTCCTTATAACATGTCCAAACATCCCACTGTCCTTTCACAACACCTCTCCAACTCATTCCTACCACCAACTAGAGCTCTAGCTTCCACTATATTGCGATAATTACAAATGTTTTTTCCTTTCACATTTAAAGTCTTAATTTTTGGCAAATTAATTGGGGCAGCACAGCGGCGCAGTGCTTAGCGCATGTGCGGCACAGTTCATGTCTTGGGAACCTCCTGCGTGGGTTCAAATCCAGCTCCAGACTTCCTGTGCGGAGTTTGTATGTTCTCCCCGTGCTTGCGTGGGTTTCCTCCGGGCACTCCGGTTTCCTCCCACATTCCAAAAACATACATTTCAGGTGAATTGGCCGGTCCAAATTGTCCCTAGGTGTGAATGAGCGAGTGAGTTGTCCGTCCCCGTGTGCCCTGCGATTGGCCGGCAACCAGCTCAGGGTGTCCCCTGCCCACTGCCCGATGATTGCTGGGATGGGCTCCAGCGCCCCTGCGACCCTACTGAGGATAAGCGGTGTAGCTAATGAGATGAGTCTTAATTTTTGCCTTTGAATGAAAGTTGACACAATCAGATGCTTTTTTAACCAAACTTTAATGTCAGAACAAAGACACTGGTGACATACTATTACACAGCACTTCACAAATCTGAGAAACATTAAGCAAGTGAAGACCTCATCAGAGAGGGAGTTTGTTGAAGGAATACACAGGTAGCGCGCCTTGCTAGCTGGCTCCCTCGTGAAAATTTTGTTACATGGGGTCCGGTGCTTGTTGAATGTCAGCCAGCACTCGTCAGGTGTTAAATCTTTTTATTTAAGCGTATTCTAGCTGGCAATACTATTTTGAACAGGGAAACGCGATCAACTCTTTTCACGTCTTGGTCGGTAAACTTTGCAATGCATATCACCGCTTTGTTATTAATCAGACTCTAAGCAGCCAAAATACCTCAAAACAAGTGAAAATGAGGGGCCTTCATGTCTACAAGTGAGTATGCTGGCTGTGATTTTTTTTTTTTGTCTCTTTATAGCTCATTTTGACAGTGTTCAACACGGTGTGTTTGTAGCCCTTTGCTTTCACTCTTTGTGAGCCGCTGCAGCTTTTCCACTCTTCCTGCGAAAGGTTTGGCTGGTCCTAGCCACCTTCTTAGTCTTTTTAATGTTGTTCTGGAACTTGCTCTTTCATTCCATTAGTGCCCTGATTTTTTGTCTTTTTAATTATCGACTTTTATCGAACACTTTTTAAAATATTATGGCAAAAATTATCTGATGATAACAATAGTTACTCACATCTAGGTTTTGGCTCTTTTTGTTTGTATCTGTGCTTTGGGTCCTTTTTCAAAAAAGATGTTTTAAATATACTGCTTGACACATGCATCTGAGGCAGGGAAAAGATTACCAAGAACAGTAAAAAGATCCAATCAGTAAAAAGGAAATGTTAAGTTTTTTGACCTCATGCATTTTTCAATGTTGATAAGGGAAATAGCCATCACTTTGCTCTTGCATTTAAACCATGTATTGTCATTCTGACCAATAAAATGACCCCCGTAAATACTTTCCGTTTTTATCATTGGCATTTTTAAAACGAAGACATACAATAAAATTGAAATGCCTTGAACAAAATAGATGTATTCATGTGATTTGGTCTAAAGTTAACTGTCTTTAGACTGATGTTGCTCATGTAAGTTATTTTAATTATATGGTTTATTTTGAATCAGTTTAAAATAACCTTAGATGATTGTCGACCTGGTTTGCCAGGCTGGATAAAGAACCAATATGTAGTAGTAGGATTAAGAGAGATTTACTCCGTAATATCGTTACATCTATACTTGTGACCTTTTTATCATTATGTATTCCAAATTATTGTTGTATTTTAAAACAACTACTACACAGGCATAGTACAGTAAAAGATCCCTAAAGGTGTAATAGATAATACCACACAGATGGTTGACAGGTGGTTTTCAAAGATTCAGAGTGGTATGCACTGATTTAATTTCTGCCCGAGCTACTTATCCCGTTAAAATCATTACTTATGAACGAATTACCTCTGCAAGGGATTGCTTGACATATTCATCAATTTGAAACAAAATTGAATTCCTGACCACTTTTTTCGCAAGCATTTCCACACCAGGCTGTACTCGCCCTAGACATATCACAGGAAGTGATGCCCCTATGACCTGGGTGGTTAAAGGGCCAGAGAACCCTGAACCAGAGATGAATGTTTGAGAATGGAGAAAACAGAAAGTTTGTCCTGAAGTTCAAAATACACGCAAAAACGAACAACGAGGGAAACGACTCTTCAGGGTTTCTGATGAATCAGTCATAGTCTCATCTCATCTCATTAGCTGCACCGCTTATCCTCAGTAGGGTCGCGGGGATGCTGGAGCCCGTCCCAGCAATCATCGGGCAATGGGCAGGGGACACCCTGAACTGGTTGCCAGCCAATCGCAGGGCACACAGGGACAGACAACTCGCTCGCTCATTCACACCTAGAGACAATTTGGACCGGAAACCGGAGTGCCCGGAGGAAACCCACATACAACATACAAACTCCGCACAGTAAGTCCGGTAGCTGGATTTGAACCCACTCAGGAGGTTCCCAAGACCTTAGAACTGTGCTGCACACGCGCTAACCACTGCCCCGCCGTGCTGCCCTGCGTTCATAGTTTACCTTTTTAATTCATTATTTTTATCATGGCTTACGTAATAAACAACATTTGTCACTTACAATGCTTAGTTTGAGCTGAGAAAAAGTGAAACAGAATTTTATAACCATTTTCAATTAAAAAAATTGCACAAATAAACCTTATACACAGGTAAATATGCATAATACCATTGCCATCACAATTAAATGTCAGTTGACATTTTAGTTCTTAAGGTTGGTACGGGTGCTTGAAATAATTGAAAATGAATTTTAATGTTGTGTTTTCATGGATAGAAAACTGCTTGAATTTGGGAAAAATCCTTTCAAATGCTTGAAATTTTTGTCGTGTTTTTACAACAAGTCTATGTAAAACTGACTCCGACACTGTTCTCTAATGTTTTCTATTTGCAATTTCATTTCTTCCCTCTTGATTAACGGCAGCTGGAATTAGTTTGTATGTCATTGTTTTGTGAAGTGTCATTTTCCCTCTGGGTCGCTGCCAAGAGGACAGGTGCATGTTGCACATAAACAGGGCAGTGTGAAATGTATATCAGTGCAAGTATCACGTATAAATTATGGACATTTATATAAGGGAGGGTTTCCCAGTGGTAAACTGTAATGGAAAGAACTTCCTGCATTTGAAAATGTAAGTTCCATACAGTATGACCGTCATTTTACCAAACACCTATACGGGGAGGCATTTGTCTCAAAAATATTAACACGCGTATTTTTCAGATCCACAAATATATTAACAATTTACCAAGGATGAAAAAATCATATGTCTTGATAAATGCACGCGCAAGATTAAATATGATATGGGTAACTTGCAAATGTTTTTGTGGATTTTCAAAACACATGATTCGAATGGGATTTCTTCTTTTAATGGTACTGGAGAAATTGAATATTTGGCCTTGAAAAGCCTTAAAAAGTGCTTGAATTTGGCCAAGAAAAAGGTGTACGAACTCTGAGTTTTACAAAAACAGTATATTCAAGAATTGCTTCACAAATACGTCAACCTTAAAGTCTGTTGGACTCGTGCCTTGACATTGACGATGCGTGTAGGGAAATGTCACTGTGAGTTGCAGTGCTTCTGGCAGCTGGCATATGGAGAACACTTCATTGACCCTGTGCACACACGCAACACCTGCCCCTCCACCTCTCTTGTTCTTTTGAATTTGCTAAAACTGCTTCAATGACATAAACGACTTCAACAGCAAAGCTGTTGAAAGACGACAAGGTGTTTTCGCTGTATGTTTGGTCACAATTGTCATAATAATGGAGTTGTAAAGATGGCCATTATGTACTTAGGCTTTGTGGTTTTTTGTGTGAGAAGGTATGAGCGACATTGCCTGTATCGGGTGGCAGGTGTGTGCGCGTAACAGCCAGCTTAGCAGCTGCCATGTTCCTATCAAGTATCTTTATGTAAACACAGAGGGATGTAGCTCTCGACCAAACTGATGCTGAAACCTGATCAACCAGGATCTGTTCATCAACAGACCAGGAAAACACTCTAATTTAAACATAAACATGACCGTTGATTTTCACTTTTAGACATACTTTATGGTGAAAAACAATTTGCTTTTTATTTGTTTTTATGACAAAATTAGCAGGCTTTTTAAAATGAGCTATTGAGTTTGATTGACAATTTCTCAGAGGTAATCTACAAAGCTATTACACAAATTTTCGGCATCATTTTATAAACCAAAGCTTCCTTGAAGGGGAAAAAAGGTTTTCTATTTTGGCTCTAGATTGCAATGCCACTGTGTGTATCGATTATTTGTGCAAATTATTTTATTGAAAATGGTTATAAAATTCAGTTTCACTTTTCTCAGCTCAAACTAAGCATTGTAAGTGACAAATGTTGTTGAATATGTGCAGCCATGATTAAAATAATGTTTTAAAAGGGTAAAAAGGTATGAGTCATCAAAATTACAAACCTTATCTAAAAAAATGTTTTTTTCTAGTTTGTTTTAGCATAAATACCCTACCTTTTATACCAGGCTTTTGTCCTGTAACTCGATTTACCCAGCCTTTACTTCTATGTTGAAACCTAGCGTCATCTTGACAGCTAGTGTAAATTATTCTATTGTACATTGTAGTTGTAGGGCAGCACGGCGGCGCAGTGGTAAGCGCTTGTGCGGCACAGTTCATGTCATGGGAACCTGTCGTCCTGTGCGGAGTTTGTATGTTCTCCCCGTGCTTGCGTGGGTTTTCCTCCGGGCACTCCAGTTTCCTCCCACATTCCAAAAACATGCATTTCAGGTGAATTGGCCGGTCCAAATTGTCCCTAGGTGTGAATGAGCGAATGAGTTGTCTGTCCCTGTGTGCCCTGCGATTGGCTGGCAACCAGTTCAGGGTGTCCCCTGCCCACTGCCCGGAGATGGCTGGGATGGGCTCCAGCCCCCCCGCGACCTTAATGAGGATAAGCGGTACGGCTGATGAGATGAGATGAGATGAGACATTGTAGTTGTATTCTTCGATTATCAAAATGTGCAATTCCGGAAAGCTAGCATGGTCTTCAACTCTGAAAATTAATGTTCTCTTCGTCTATTCTGAAAGATAGTTTTCTGTACTTTGACTGTGCCAACTGGCCTTTACTAAGCAAAAAGCTAGCAGCTGTGTTGTCCTAGTGTTTTATTAATGCCCACAATTTTTTTTGTTTTCGTCTCTTAAAACTAGTGTACAAAAACATCATTGTTTTCTCTTGTGATTTCTGACACTGAAAACTAGCCTCTTCTTGCTCTGTGCTCAGAGATAGTTGCTTTCTTCTGCATCCAAAGCTAGTGTCATCGTATTTTATTTTCTAAACTTGCGTGTGTTTTAAAAAGCTTGCTCCTTCTTCTACGTTGACAATTAGCACTCTTTTTTTTTCTTTATCAAAAACTTGCAACGTTCTACATGAGCCATTGTGTTCTATTTTATAGGCTAATTTCATTTTATCATTTTAGTTTACTCTAAAAATTAATATTTTTAAAAACTACCCTTAAAATTAGCCATGTACTCTTTCCTTCTAAAATCAGCCTTCTGATGAGAGAGATCCGTGTCAAAAGCTCGTGTGATCGTTTTCCACAACTAAAACTACAGTAGTTTGGTCTAGAAACTAACCTTGTGTCTCAATAGCCTAAAATGAACGTTTTCTTCTGCGCAAAAGATTAGCACCATCTTCATTTGTACTGTGAACTAGCATAATCTTCTTCTGCACCCTAAACTAGAGTAGTATTCTTCAAAACTTTAACTGAATGATTAAACAGGCAATGGGGGTTTAGCGTATGTGAAATAAGTAGCGGCTTAGATACAACTTTTGCTCCCTTTTTACTATTGCGGGTCTTCCTGCACCTTGAGGCTTCACAATCGACAGCAGCATCGCTTGAGAAGCTTTGAAATAATACACTCTGATTAAGACCTAGAAAGGACACACTTGGCTTCTCAACCGATGTCACATCCATCCTCTTAAGGTTAAAGCTCCCAGACATGCTTGATATACATTAAGTCATGTAAAATGACAGTGGAACTTTTGACCTTTGAATGGCTTATGCATAAACCTCCAGGGGGGATCATACGAGTAGTGCGCGGAGTGAAATTGAGGCAGAAGACGTGATAGAAATAGAAATAAATGGCAAGATGTTGGCTTGGTTAACATTAAAATGAGGCAAGGGGACATAAAGAGGTCAGAGGTGAGTTCATGTTGATTGTTGCAAATAAATTAATTTTAATATATATTTTGGTGAGTTGTTGAGCCGGACCTCTTATTTAAAAAAAACATAGATGGAGATGCAACCCAGCCAGGAAACAATTTAACCAAACGATATTTGGAGTGACAGAAGCCCAAGGCCCCCAACGTGGCCATAGGTGCATGTATGGTACGAGCAAAAATGGAGCGCGGGCACATACGCAGGAAGATGCCAACTGCTGGAAGGGACGAGGTCATTGGGTTGGTGCTTTAATACACCCGGGGCAGTCCTTAACCTCTGAGGTGCTATAAACAAACAGACAGATAGCTGGATATTCATGGAAGAATACGGCTGTGAGGAAACCAGGCCACATGTGGGCTACTTGCTTTCATAGCAGCCTCAGTTATGAAATGGATGGGCAATTCTTCTGTTAGAACAGGGGAGGGCATACTACAGCATACGGGCCACAGGCAGCCATTCAGGCTTTTTAATATGGCTTGCCAAATGTTAAACATTTTAAATATGTATATTTATATATTATACATGGTTTAAAAAAGTACTGCTAATAAAATGTGTTGATATGATGTCCCCAACATTCAAATAGTTGGCCACGTTGCAATTTTATCGGGTATTTATTTTATCTCGTACAATTTATCAACAATTGTATGCCTACGTTACCTTTTTTTCCTGTATTTCCAAGGTATCTGTTTAGAGACTTCATTGATAGATACACATAATGAAACTAATCGTTTTTTTCCTCGTGCCATATGTTGTACCTCAATCGGCCTGCCAGTCAAAAAGTTTGCGCACCCAGGATTTAGACACTCCACTTGCATTCATTAGGACTATTTTATTATGTGTTTATGAAATTGTATTATGTAAATCCCAAATATAAAATAATTTTACTAATCATTTTGTAAGTGTAAATTTCAGAGGTGGACAGGGGAATATTCTATTATAATTTTGTTTGTTTGTTCTTACACCTGATACATATGTCCTAGGACACAAGTTGTCAATGAATAGTACTTCATTGGTTTCAATTATATGTTTGGACCCATAATAATTGGTGAGCTTAAATGATGTACATGAAATTCTGTGTGGAAATATCGTGTAGAGATCACTTTTATAAAAAATGGCATATGATGGAACAGTTTAGAGGAAGAAATAAAGAAACATACAAGTTTGAAAAGCATAAGATGTATGAATAGATTGTATCACAAACCATAATTGTATTCATCTCATTTAATTAGATTTGAAGCCTACAGAAACAGCATGTTTATTTAACCAAGTGAATGAACGAGATTTGATTAAAAAATAAATATATATATATAATATATATATTAACAAGCTCAAATGCATTCAAGATATCACTTTTCCTAATTCAGCAATTTTCAACTGAAACAGATCAACTAGCCTTAAAAACATCCCCTTGAACCTTCCATTTATTTGGTGTCAGCCCGAGAAATAGCACACACGGGGCGTAAATACGTATTTTATTATTTTTTCACATCTAAGTGATGAGGTTCAGCATGGAACTTTATTCAGATTTTGTGAGCACGGTGAGCTTGGCTTTTAAATGTATGAACTGTATGTTATGGAGGATAAATAAGGCTCTGTGATTAAATGAGTCCTTTTAGAGGGACTGATGAGCCACTGAGCATCCGCTTGAGGCTGCACTGGGGATAAGACATCAGCAGGGGAAATTAACAGCCCAAATGGATATGCGGGCATTGTTGCTTTATGAAGCCCCTTATAGGTTCCGTCATCTCCAAACAGTATCGCTTTAAATGTACAGCAGTCCCTCGCTATAACGCTGTTCACCTTTACTGGTCTCGCTGTTTCACAGATTTTTTTATCTTGCACTGTGTTCTACATTTTGATTGGCTAAAGTAGATAATATATAAATATACATGTTTACAGGTACTTGTACCTGTTAAAAAAATATTGATTTCAATGTAAAATATAGTATTTCATTGTATAATACTAAATTATTCTGACTTCACTGATGTCGCCTATCAGGTGTCCTGTTTGCAAAAACACCCCCGCAATAAACAACGGTTCATGGTTGTTTTATCTTTCAATTGATTTTTGATGATATCGACGATTAATCAATGTTGATGATCTACATTTTTTTTAATCAGTTTTACTCCCTTAGTTTTAAAACAGATTACCTTTTAAAATTAATAACAATAATGTTGGCAAAATGTTCTACACAAAAGTAATTTTGGTCTTCGATTACAGACTTTATTTCAAGAGAATATCTTGTTCATGGGATTTATAGAAGTTCTAATCAAAAATATATCTAAATGAACCATTGACCCTTTTAGGGCAAACACTATAATAGTGATGTTTGTAAAGCCAGGCATGTTTTATATTCAAAAGCATTTGATGTACAGTAATTCTTGCTCTGGTGGCAGATTAACTGCCAACTGGGGAATTGGGAATGTAACATGGATGGGCTTTTAAAAGTATCGCTGCTTTTGAAAATCCTACACTTCTAGTTTCCACCCATTGTTATATCATTTTGGATGCTTTTTATGTATTGCATTTTATGTCTGTGTGAGCTGGAAAAATAAGCGGTCTTCCAAGATTGTTAACGCATCCCAGGTCACTGAGCATGTGCCATTCCACTTTAACAAACGCTCGTTTGTAATAATTCATGATGTTGAAACCAATCATGGTTGTTTATGCTTGAACTAACTTTGCATCTACTCATTCAACCAAAGATGCCCTTTCACCTCTGTCAACCTGCTAAGTGTTTGTGGTTCTCCACACTTCAGGATCAGCGCAAGCACGCACATGAGCCCATCTTGGGACTCACTCTGGCATGTATTGCAGACACACGACATAAGGGAATAGATTTTTTTTAACATACATTTTTACTCTAGCGATGCAACCAAAAGGAAATTTGCATTAGAAACCGAAAAACAGTAATGTGTGCTTCTTGACCTAAAGGAAGAAAGAAGCAAAACCGTAATAAATTACCCATCTCAAAAGTAATAATCATTTCAAACATTCATTTTGCACTGACTTGGTTAAATAATATGATGAATGATTAACTGGGATATTGCTAGCTGGGTCACTTCTGTTATTTGGTGCCGTTTGTGTCTCAGCGACATAAAATGGTATATTTTGTGTAAAGATGGGCTTATACCTATTTTAAAAAATATTTTCTTGAATGCTTAACTGTCATCTACCATATGACACACTATGTACAGAGGATAAATTGATTTTAAATAAATTAGTTAATGATTAATTATTTTAGTACAAGCACACTAAAACGTTATGTCCCTAATCATGTTTGATTGATTTCTGTTACAAAAATAAGTGAAAAATCAATCAAATAATTCCATGATTTTTCATCATTTCTGTATTGCCTTAATGTTAATATTCCTCACCTAATGTCAATTTAGTTATCAGTGCATTTTTCACGTTTAAAATCTCTAAAATACGTTGTGTCCCAGTGTGAACTGGCTCCCGTTATTCTGATAAGAGTTCTATAGAAAACCTTTGCTAGCTGTCATTTTAGTAACAACTCTCATTTGTAACAACATTTTTGGAGGGAAAATATTCAAGGAGAAAAAGAGTACCGTGTTTTCTGCACTATAAAGCGTACCAGATTAAAAGGCGCACCCCCTAAAAATGGTCTTGTGTCATTATTTTTCCATACACAAGGCGCACCGGACTATAAGGCGCTACAGTAGGAACGTCAACAAAACAGTCATATAGGTCAGTCAAACTTAATTAACCCCTTAACATTACGATGGCCCATCGTCCGACTGTTGAGAAGCAAATATGTGTCTCAGACACGTCCAAGACACAGTGTCTATACAATGTCACCAGTCACTGAAATATGTCATGCCACATATCATTGGAAATGCTTAAACTCATGGGATTCAAGATATGCTGGTCTTTAAAATATACTCATCACAGAAACATCAGGATCAGTCTGAAACAAGATAACCGAAAAACATAAAACTGAGGTAGCTCACCAAAGACGTCGTCTTACAGCCATCATGTTCGATGTCAATACGCAACCATGGTCCCCTTACATCCGTGAGTGTAGTGATTCTAACCGTGTAAAAAATTTACATAATCCATAACACGCGATAATGCTGATGAATTTAAAAAAAACCCAAATAGACCGAGTTTTAAAATTATTTTCTTTAGGCCACAGAACAACCCAACTTGTAATTCTCTTCTTCTTCGGCCAATTGCAGGCTTTGTTATACCCAGCTTTATACGAGCCTGTAAGTGCTAAAAAAGACCCGCTTCCTTTACCTCTGAAAGACTCTAGCCAATAGTGACCATTTCAAATGATGATTGACACATTCTTCAGGAAATGAAACGCCGATATATACTGGACTGTCTCAGAAAATTAGAATATTGTGATAAAGTTCTTTATTTTCTGTATTGCAATTAAAAAAACAAAAATGTCATACATTCTGGATTCATTACACATCAACTGAACTATTTCAAGCCTTTTATTATTTGAATATTGCTGATTTTGGCTTACAGCTGAAAAAAACTCAAAAATCCTATCTCAAAATATTAGAATACTTCCTCAGACCAAGTAAAAAAAAATAATTTTATAACAGCAAAACTAAATCAAACATTTGAAAATGTCCATTGATGCACTCAGTACTTGGTTGGGAATCCTTTTGCACGGATTACTGCATCAATCCGGCGTGGCATGGAGGCAATCAGCCTGTGGCATTGCTGAGGTGTTATTGATGCCCAGGATGCTTCGATAGCGGCCTTCAGCTCATTTGCATTTGTAGGTCTGGTGTCTTTCATCTTCTTCTTAACTATACCCCACAAATTCTCGATGGGGTTCAGGTCAGGGGAATTAGCAGGCCAATCAAGGACAGTGATGCCATGGTCAGTGCACCAGTTACTGGTGGTTTTGGCACTGTGGGCAGGTGCCAGGTCATGCTGGAAAATGAAATCCTCATCTCCATAGAGCTTTTCAGCAGATGGAAGCATGTAGTGCTCTAAAATCTCTTGGTACACAGTTGCATTTACTCTGGACTTGATGAAACACAGTGGACCAACACCAGCAGCTGACATGGCTCCCCAAACCATTGCTGACTGTGGGAACTTCACACTGGATTTCAAGCAACTTGGATTTTGCTCTTCTCCAGCCTTTCTCCAGACTCTGGCGCCTTGACTTCCAAATGAAATGCAAAACTTGCTTTCGTCTGAAAAGAGGACTTTGGACCACTCTGCAACTGTCCAGTGCTTCTTCTCCATAGCCCAAGTCAGACGCTTCTTCCGTTGTCTTGAGTTCAGAAGTGGCTTGACCATGGGAATACGGCTATTGTAGCCCATTTCCCGGACACGTCTGTGAACTGTGGCTTTTGATACCTGGACTCCAGCTTCAGCCCACTGTCTTTGAAGCTCCCTCAAATTCTGGAAGCGGCTCTTCTTCACAATTTTGTTAAGGCTGCGGTCATCTCTCTTGGTTGTGCAGCGTTTCCGGCCACATTTTTCCCTTCCAACAGACTTTTTGTGGATATGCTTTGAAACTGCACTCTGTGAACAGCCTGCTCTTTGAGAAATTTCTTTTTGTGTCTTACCCTCCTGATGGAGGGTATCAATGATGGTCCTCTGGACAGCAGTCAGATCAGCAGTGATTTAGTTAACTGAACCAAGCTGAGTGTTTTTAAGGCTCAGGAAACCCTCGCAAGGTGTTTCGAGTTAATTAGATGATTCAGGTGATTAGTTGAATAGCCTACTTGTATACTTTTTCATGATATTCTAATATTTCGAGATAGGATTTTTGAATTTTCTTAAGCTGTAAGCCAAATTCAGCAATATTAAAATAATAAAAGGCTTGAAATAGTTCAGTTGATGTGTAATGAATCCAGAATGTATGACATTTTTGTTTTTTTAATTGCATTACAGAAAATAAAGAACTTTATCACAATATTCTAATTTTCTGAGACAGTCCAGTATATATATATATATATATATATATATATATATATATATATATATATATATATATATATATATCCCAGCATGCACTGCACACTACTTTTCTCAGTGGGAAAATCGAGTCGGCAGCTGATTACCGTAGTTGCGAGACCTATTGCAACTCAATAATGATCCATATATAAGGCGCACCATATTATAAGGCGCATGGTCAGCTTTTGAAAAAATTTAAGGCTTTTAGGTGCGCCTTATACAGAGGAAAATATGGTATTTTATTTATCAAAAAATTACAACCCTATTAAAAGGGACAGTGTGTAATATATAGTGCCTCTATGTGGTGCAAAAAGAACTTGTATTCAGTAAAGCACATATTTGAATACTAGGTAAAAATATATGAATGTTTTTAAAAAAAATCATAGGTCTAGAGACTTGAATTTCTTTTACATAGTGAAATCCATACATAGGTCGCCGCCATCTTTGTCTGCTGTGTTATTGCATGCTGTGGCACTGGTTTTCATTCGCATCAGACACCCGTGCCATTTAGTGGTCAAATGTTACACACTGGGGCTAGAGCTGTTTAAAATCTGTTTTTTTGTAAAAACTAGCAATTCCCTTTCCCCTGCATTTTATCTATTCTAAAAATGGAATCTTTTACCCTCAAACTCAAGAAAGATGAAAAAAATAGTTTGTTGGAGCGCATCTTAGAAGTACGTATTTGCATGTGCATCATCAATGAGCTGACTGAGGCTGCAATGATAACACATAAAAAAAGTTCCAGATTCCGTACAGCTCCTTAAAATATCTAGAACTGAATTGTAAACAACTAGATTTTCCCCAGCCACCTTCCTAAAAGTATTTGGCTCTTTTAGGATTTAGGATAATCATTCGTGGTGCAACCCAATTAGCTGTTTAATGTTACACATTTAATACCGTGTTGTGCCTGTTTTCCCCATCCTCAAATCCCTTCTTATAGTTTTTTTTGTCTACAGTTGTTATCCCAAACCTCAGCCAAAGGAAATGGCGTCCATCTGGTAGCTTTTAGAATCCAGACGTGGCGTGATTTACTCTACTTGTTTCTATTTAGACTGATTCGAGTATTGCATTTTTTGTCTGTGATGCTATCTGCTAATTTGCCAATGTGAGTACTGCCTGAGCTCTTTTTTGTCATTTATCATGATCCATTCATGCCAACATTTTTATTTACAAGACACCTGTATTTAATTGACCAAGTATGCCTTTTTCTTAAAACAGAGCATGTTTTTACTGGCAAAACTAGAAATAAAGGTTTATTGAACACACAGAAGATTGTTGCTGACCTGTAAAACAGATTCAACTCATTTTTATTAACAGGTGCAAGGAGAAATTGTGTTAACTGCTATTTATCTTTTAATTCAAAATTACATACTAATGTTCCAACTGTTAAATATTATATTGCTCAATTACTCATCATTCGTAATTCTTTATTTAAAACCTCGATTGGAGCTAACCAGTTCTCCGAACGGTCTTTAGTTTTATGAACTGACGAAAATGTGTAATTTAAAAACTGAACTGTTGGCGCTGTTTCTACAGAACTATAGCTGTACTTGGTCACATCTTATGCATTTATCCTATTCCAGTACTTTTAGGTAATGTCAACATAATGCCATTGTAAAGCTTTATTATTAGAGAAATCACACACATGGCTGCGAGGCTTTGGCCTTCACGTGAGCAACCTGCTGCTATATATTTTCTACAATCTTGGTGTGCTTGCCATGCCCCAAATCATTCTGTTAGTCGGTGCCAGATACTCAAGGTTTGCCAGGTCATTAAGAAAATCAGCGTCTCTGCCAGATTGATAACAATCACTGCTGGTTGCTTGATTCTCAATAAAAAATAAATCAATCCTTAAACACACTGGAAAACTGATAAAATTAAACACCAACACGCAGTTAAATTATGTAACAAACAAAATATTCATCTTCTCCTATTTACAAATTTGTTATCCTCACCCAATACACATTCTGTCAGTTTGTGGCCAAGGGGCTGGCTAGAAAAATACTTTCCAGGTGTTGCTTTCAATTCCTTCACATTCCCCTATCAGTGTTCATTAACAGGTTGTGTGCTTTCCTCCTCCCTTTTCAGTCCGTTAATATCAGTACTTTCCAAACCACGGCCTGGGGGCCATTCGGGACCTGACAGTTTTCTAGCAGCCGCCAGCCAACACAAATAATCTAGAACCTCCACCTCATTGAGCATGTATTCATTTCAAAATTAGTTTTTTTTCTGAGGGTTTGCAAAAACAATTTAGCTATTATAGGTATGCACAGGTACATTAGAACAGTGTTGCACAACTTTTTTTTTCTTTTCTTTTTTTTTTTTTTTAAACCAATGCACTCTTTTTTTTTCCATTAGAAAAAAAATCACCATCTCTCAGATGTTTACAAATTTATTCCCGGAACCAGTTTCATCTTTTTTAAGCTTATATGATTATGTTGCCTAAGTTGACACTACAGTATAGTTTTTGTTTTCATTTTCGGTCAAATAGTGCTCAGGGCACAAAATACGTAAAATGAGCAAATATTATACGCATGTGGAACCATTTTAAAAAAAAGTTGTAGGATTAAAAAATATATATATATTTACATATAATATATAAATATATGTGTGTGATTTTTTTTATGATTTTATTATTTTTTTATTAAACAGTTTCATCAGACGAATTAAGTTATTAAGTACATTTTCCTCTTGTTATTTATGAGCTAATAATTTGTTTGTAAGAACAAATACATGGTTACAGTTACTTAACTGACCACTGAAAGAAAGCTAAGATAATGAACATTGGCATGCGTTTTTGCAAGGTATATATTTGGTTATTTCCTGCGGCACACGAGACAAAGTTCCAAGGCACACATGTGCTCTGGCACATCGGTTGAATAATACTGCAGTATACAACCATAATTGTAACACGTTTCTTCCTACGTTCTAAACAGAGACTTTAATTTCATAGTCATACTTGTTTTATTTCACTTTCCGCTATCAGATTTGCAAATTTATCTTATTCCTTAAAATAACCCCTGGAATACATACCAACATACTTAAGATTTGTCTTTTTACAGTTAAGTCTATTCTAATCAAGTACATACACAGTGCCTGTATGTTTAAAAAATGAAACAGTTTTATTGTTTAACTTATTCAGTGCCATAACGTATAATTATGTTTTCAGAAGCATTGTCCCTGAGTGCCAAAACATAAAAATAAGTTTTTTTAAATATTTTTTTATTTTATTATTATTAAGAAAACCCTTTATAAAGACTTAGACACTGTTAATCAGTAAGTATCAAGCCATCTGGACTCATTTCAGCATGAAAAATCACCACTAGATGGCAAGGATGGTGTTAATCAGATCTTTGTCAACAGACTTAGTGCCTAGTTTTGCTTCCTGTATGCACTGTATGACAGTGTGGCCCATTTGTCGAGTACGCGCAGTGTGGTGAGAAAAGAGAAAAGGCTTTAAAGCTTTATTATTTCTAAGAAATAACAGTGTCCTTGTGTTTATGGAAATCATTGTTTAGATATCAGATTTATCATATATATATACTGGACTGTCTCAGAAAATTAGAATATTGTGATAAAGTTCTTTATTTTCTGTAATGCAATTAAAAAAACAAAAATGTCATACATTCTGGATTCATTACACATCAACTGAACTATTTCAAGCCTTTTATTATTTGAATATTGCTGATTTTGGCTTACAGCTGAAAAAAACTCAAAAATCCTATCTCAAAATATTAGAATACTTCCTCAGACCAAGTAAAAAAAATAATTTTATAATAATAATAATAATAGCAAAACTAAATCAAACATTTGAAAATGTCCATTGATGCACTCAGTACTTGGTTGGGAATCCTTTTGCACGAATTACTGCATCAATCCGGCGTGGCATGGAGGCAATCAGCCTGTGGCATTGCTGAGGTGTTATTGATGCCCAGGATGCTTCGATAGCGGCCTTCAGCTCATTTGCATTTGTAGGTCTGGTGTCTTTCATCTTCTTCTTAACTATACCCCACAAATTCTCGATGGGGTTCAGGTCAGGGGAATTAGCAGGCCAATCAAGGACAGTGATGCCATGGTCAGTGCACCAGTTACTGGTGGTTTTGGCACTGTGGGCAGGTGCCAGATCATGCTGGAAAATGAAATCCTCATCTCCATAGAGCTTTTCAGCAGATGGAAGCATGTAGTGCTCTAAAATCTCTTGGTACACAGTTGCATTTACTCTGGACTTGATGAATCACAGTGGACCAACACCAGCAGCTGACATGGCTCCCCAAACCATTGCTGACTGTGGGAACTTCACACTGGATTTCAAGCAACTTGGATTTTGCTCTTCTCCAGCCTTTCTCCAGACTCTGGCGCCTTGACTTCCAAATGAAATGCAAAACTTGCTTTCGTCTGAAAAGAGGACTTTGGACCACTCTGCAACTGTCCAGTGCTTCTTCTCCATAGCCCAAGTCAGACGCTTCTTCCGTTGTCTTGAGTTCAGATGTGGCTTGACCATGGGAATACGGCTATTGTAGCCCATTTCCCGGACACGTCTGTGAACTGTGGCTTTTGATACCTGGACTCCAGCTTCAGCCCACTGTCTTTGAAGCTCCCTCAAATTCTGGAAGCGGCTCTTCTTCACAATTTTGTTAAGGCTGCGGTCATCTCTCTTGGTTGTGCAGCGTTTCCGGCCACATTTTTCCCTTCCAACAGACTTTTTGTGGATATGCTTTGAAACTGCACTCTGTGAACAGCCTGCTCTTTGAGAAATTTCTTTTTGTGTCTTACCCTCCTGATGGAGGGTATCAACGATGGTCCTCTGGACAGCAGTCAGATCAGCAGTGATTTAGTTTACTGAACCAAGCTGAGTGTTTTTAAGGCTCAGGAAACCCTCGCAAGGTGTTTCGAGTTAATTAGATGATTCAGGTGATTAGTTGAATAGCCTACTTGTATACTTTTTCATGATATTCTAATATTTTGAGATCGGATTTTTGAGTTTTCTTAAGCTGTAAGCCAAATTCAGCAATATTCAAATAATAAAAGGCTTGAAATAGTTCAGTTGATGTGTAATGAATCCAGAATGTATGACATTTTTGTTTTTTTAATTGCATTACAGAAAATAAAGAACTTTATCACAATATTCTAATTTTCTGAGACAGTCCAGTATATATATATATATATATATATACAGTGCATCCGGAAAGTATTCACAGCGCTTCACTTTTTCCACATTTTGTTATGTTACAGCCTCATTCCAAATTGTTTTACTTTAATCTCTTATCTCAAAATTCTACACAAAATACAAAAATACAAAATGTTTTACTTTTTTTGAATTTATTAAAAATAAAAAACTAAGAAATCACATTTACATAAGTATTCACAGCCTTTGCCAGTTGATTGGACATGATTTGCAAAGGCACACACCTGTCTATATAAGGTCCCACAGTTGAGTGTGCATGTCAGAGCACAAACACCAAGCATGAAGTCAAAAGAACTGTCTGTAGACCTATGAGACAGGATTGTCTTGCGGCACAAATCTGGGGAAAGATACAGGAAAATTTCAGCTGCTTTGAAGGTCCCAACGAGCACAGTGGCCTCCATTATTCGTAAATGGAAGACATTTGGAACCACCAGGACTCTTCCTAGAGCTGGCCGGCCTTCTAAACTGAGCGATCGGGGAAGAAGGGCCTTAGTCAGGGAGGTGACCAAGAACCCGATGGTCACTCTGTCAGAGCTCCAGCGTTCCTCTGTGGAGAGAGGAGAGCCTTCCAGAAGGACAACCATCTCCGCAGCAATCCACCAATCAGGCCTGTATGGTAGAGTGGCCGGACGAAAGACACTCCTTAGTAAAAGGAACATGGAAGCCCGTCTGGAATTTGCCAAAAAGCACCTGAATGACTCTCAGACCATGAGAAACAAAATTCTCTGGTCTGATGAGACAAAGATTGCACTCTTTGGTGTGAATGCCAGGTGCCATGTTTGGAGGAAACCAGGCACCGCTCATCACCAGGCCAATACCATCCCTACTGTGAAGCATGGTGGTGGCAGCATCATGCTGTGGGGATGTTTTTCAGCAGCAGGAACTGGCAGACTAGTCAGGATAGAAGGAAAAATGAATGCAGCAATATATAGAGATATCCTGGATGAAAACCTGCTCCAGAGCGCTCTTGACCTCAGGCTGGGGCGAAGGTTCATTTTTCAGCAGGACAACGACCCAAAGCACACAGCCAAGATCTCAAAAGATTGGCTTCAGAACCACTCCGGAGGTCCTGACCAGCCAGAGTCCAGACTTGAATCCGATCGAACATCTCTGGAGAGATCTGAAAATGGCTGTGCACAAACGTCTCCCATCCAACCTGATTGAGCTTGAGACTTATTGCAAAGAAGAATGGGCAAAACTGCCTAAAGATAGGTGTGCTAAACTTGTGGGATCATATTCAAAAAGACTTGAGGCTGTATTTGCTGCCAAAGGTGGATCAACAAAGTATTAAGCTAAGGCTGTGAATATTTATGCAAATGTGATTTCTTAGTTTTCTATTTTTAATAAATTCAAAAAAAGTTAAAAAAAAACTTTTTCACATTGTCATAATGGAGTATTTTGTGTAGAATTTTGAGATAAGAGATTAAATTAATACAATTTGGAATGAGGCTGTAACATAACAAAATGTGGAAAAAGTGAAGCGCTGTGAATACTTTCCGGATGCACTGTATATATACATATATATATATATATATATATATATATATATATATATATAAAGTGTGTGTGTGTGTGTGTACAGACGCTCCCCTACTTACAAACAATCGACGTACGCAAAACAGTAGATACAAACTTTTTTTCCGGGATGTCGAAAAATACCCGTAAGTTAGATTTTGTATTGTGTGCTCCTTTTTCTGAGTAGAGGACAGTGCTGTAGTGCTTCTTTCCGCCGCGTGGAGCTGTGGGAGATCACCCAGCATCCACCCCGAACAAGAAATTCAGCTTCTACTTCCTAGTTTGTGTGTAATGTAAACACACTGCACTGTATCTCTAGCACGCTAAGAACCTTGACATTCAAAGCGGCGCTGCCAAGAGCGGCTGCCTTTTCCAGCAGCTGCCCTGTTGTTTTATTGTCTGCTCCTATCTTCGGTGTTTTTTCTTCCCGTTTTGACAACTACACTATGGATTACTTCTATCCTATGGACATGGGTTTCAACGCACAAGAAATGCGTGTATTTCAACTCCTTGCCCTGAGGAATTCTCGTGCCGGCGTGATGAAGGGGCCCATGGTGGAAGAAAAGCCGAAGCTAGCGAAGCGGCTAGCGGCGTTATAAGTCTTCGGTACCATCCGTAATCATGGTAAATGCGAACTCACGACCAAATATGATCATCGAGTGCTTTTTGAAAACATCGAAGCGCACAGGGAGCGCAGTTGCTGTGTTTTGCGGAAACGTGGCTCACGTTTAGCATTCCGGACGCTAACGTGTAGCCACCCGGAGCCACCTGGAGAAATCCGGCTTCAACGTCGCTAAACAGAGACATGAAAGCCGGGGGGAATCGGAGAGGAGGCGGACTTGCTAACACGAGGTGGTGTATCCCTGGATTCTCACAAAGAAAAGATTTCCATCTGCCGCAGGAATGTCGAACTTTTGGACTGGCGTGACGTCATCCACTCCGCTACAAGCACCCTCGGGCATCATGTTAATCTGTTAATAAACAACGGGGTAGACTGCTGGAAGTGTGAATTTCCCTACGGGGATGAATAAAGTATCTATCTATCTCTATCTATCTATCTATTTTTATTGTTTAATATCTCGTGCATCCATTCGATATGGTGGTGTAAAGTGTAAAGAAGGGGCGAGCCGTTTCTTTTGAAAATAAAGTTGAATAAGACAGCTTGATGCGGTTGAGAAAACGGTTGGGTTGCTTTTTTTTCCGTCCACTTTTTACCATGGAGGAGGAAGTCTTTTATAATTAATTTATGCTGAACTTAATGTTTCTTTATAGTCAAGTCAAGTCATGTTTATTTGTATAGCCCTTCATCACAAGGAGTCTCAAAGGGCTTCACAGACCACAGAATGTCAACGTCGAATGTGTAGCTTTGTTGTTCAGTACTATGATTTATCATCTAGCCTGTTTTGTAATGTTATAGAGCATATTATTTTATTAAACATTTATTTTTCAGTTTCAAAACAATACAGGTCACTTATACAAGCCTTAAACATACTTAATAAACATACATTCCATACAAAATTCAGCCCTGAACAACTTACAAATTCAACTTACAAATGATCGTCCGGAAGCAGGGCAGCGCTTGTATATGTATGTATATTTGTATATATGTATGTATGTATATATCTGTTAATTTGTTTATTTATAATTGATTAATACAGGTTTATCAACTTTGTTTTACATACATTAGGACCCTCTGTAAATTAAGTGGGTCATAAACAGCTTACACCAATCACATATCTTGTCGCCAAGTCCCATAGGTGAAGCGTTTGTTGGGTATTGTAAAATGATCCCCTTTAGCTAAACCATAAACTTCATATATGTCTCTAGTGTGTTCCTCTACATTTATCATTCATCCTGTCAGTCAATCTTGATTGGTCTCCTGGCACAGAACAAATATGAAAACATGAATTAAACATTACAAAAAGACATATAGTTAAAATACACAGTACCTATAGCGGGGTGATCCCTCGTGTCATTAAAATTAGGGCTATGACAACCTCTAGATGGAAAAGGCACAACATGTTTTGTTAGGGTCTCCAAAATATAAGAAACAAAACTGGATACATTCTGGGGAAGGTTTTTACTGAAACTGCACACTTGCATGCACAAGCTCATATCTTAATTACTGAGGCTTGATGGGTACTTAACCTTTCCTCTCGCTGCTTGCACTATTGCGGAGAGGTCAGGAGTATACTGATTGGCTGTCTCACTGTCAACTTAGCCAGAAATGACAGTCGGAGTGCAAATGAGTGGATGAGCGAGCAGATAAGACCAGACACATAGACAAAGACAAGCAATTTGGAGACAGTTAATATTTTTCAAAAAAAACAGCAGCATAGAAATACCAAATGTACAGTAACCCACAGTTCTTCACAGGGTTACAATACCCAAAAATCCATGAAGTACAATATTATTATTTTTTTTTTTACAAATATTTATGCAATTGAAAACTTTATTATACATGGGAACCGAAGAACAAACCCCTTTTACAGTTCCTCTTGTTAGAAAAGCTACAAGCTACAGTCGAGTCTCTGGACTGTCACGTTTATGGGTGTGATTAAACTTTTATGTGAAACTATTATCTACTCTTACTCTAAGAAACTAAGGCTTTTTAAGAAATTGCCAGTACTAAATACAGGACTGTCTCAGAAAATTAGAATATTGTGATAAAGTTCTTTATTTTCTGTAATGCAATTAAAAAAACAAAAATGTCATACATTCTGGATTCATTACACATCAACTGAACTATTTCAAGCCTTTTATTATTTTAATATTGCTGAATTTGACTTGAAGCTTAAGAAAACTCAAAAATCCTATCTCAAAATATTAGAATATCATGAAAAAGTATACAAGTAGGCTATTCAACTAATCACCTGAATCATCTAATTAACTCGAAACACCTTGCGAGGGTTTCCTGAGCCTTAAAAACACTCAGCTTGGTTCAGTAAACTAAATCACAAGTATGGGGAAGACTGCTGATCTGACTGCTGTCCAGAGGACAGTCCTGTATTTCCTACAATTGTGTGTACTACTCCCTTCAGAGAACAGCGCAGGGTAGAAAAAGAAGTGGGAAGTTTTGCCGCACAACCAAGCAGGAGGAAAAGTACATTAGAGTCCCTAGTTTGAGAAATTGACACCTTTAACAAATAGCTTGGCTAAATAGTAACCTCAAATCCCTATTGTCAACATCTCCAGTGAAGAGGTGACTCCGAGATTCTGGCCTTGAAGGGTAGAGTGGCAAAGAGAATAGAGGCCTAAGACTGGCCAACAAAAGGAAGAAATTCATGTTGGCTAAAGGACACAGACATTGGACAACTCTTTTGATAAATCAAAGTATGATATTTTCATGATAAACATAAAATTGTTTGGGTGACCCCAAACTTTTGGAAGGTAGTGTAGGTATTGCTAAATCAGTGCCAGTATCAGACAACCAGGGAATATGTCTCACATGTATAAACTACTCTTGAATGAGGATAGATGTTAAATCTCTTGCCACTGTTCAAAGAATTGAATTTTAACTAGAGGGCGACTGATTAATTGGGCGGGCAGATTATCATCACCGATATTTGGGAATTTGACAGATATCGGTATCGGCCTTATTATTCATTCAACCATTCGATTAACTATATACTTGAGTTAGAGGAGTAGGAGAGAGATTTGCGGAGCCCTTCTCTCACTTGCTCCTCTCCCTCTTTTACTCCTCTCTCCACTCCCCTCTTCATCTCTACCCACCCTGCTCCTTCTTATTGGAGAAGCGACCAAGGGGCAAAGCCACTGAAACAATGACTTTCTGGACTCTACACGCTGCAGACCGGAGTATAACCGCTGATCATAGAGAAGTCTGTGCCTTGATAGAAAGTCATGTGTGTGAGATTAAGAGCTAGCGTAAAAAGTGTAGTTAATTGGATTTAGGGAAGCACGATCAGTTGGCGACTGATTTATTAGCTCTTATCATAACATTAGTTTGTCAATCAAGCATGTGTATTTCTGATTAATTGCAAGAATAGAAATCACACTAAAGTGGAAGGCTATGTAATTAGCTGTTCACATTAGTTCACCAATCTGGCTCTGAAACCGAAGTGCCCACACTTTTCAATCTGTCAGCTCTGTTGAAATATCCAAGCACTTTTTGTTTAAAGTTAGTTTAAGTCAGGTTGGATCTATTGACATTTATTTATTGCAAAAAAAATCAGGGAGTGCCTTTATATGTGTTGCTGCTAAGCCAAATTTTATTTCCTGGACTGTTAGTTTTCTGAAAAATTTGTCATGTTAGTCGTGTTGAAATTCAAATGTATTTACTGTCAAATGTTTCAGGGGCTATTTAAATTTGTATTTGAATTCATAACAAATGTTATTTGTTGTTTTGCATTATTAAAAATGTCTTTGGCCAAATTTTAAGCTTTTACAGCAAATTAATTTGCGGTCCAAATATCGGTAATTGGCTTCCTCTTAATACTAATAATCGGTATCGGCCCTGAAAAACCCTTATCAGTCCATCCCTAATTTGAATTTTTTTCTCAAGTTTTCCTCAAGTTTTTTCTTACGGCATATACATATCTTCTATATAGGTCACCCGCTATGCTTTGCCTTGAGTGGTTCAACATTATATTTACAGTAAGGGCTTATCCAAGTCATCCTGATCAATTGAGTTGGACATTTAGTCTGGTCTAATTTGACTGATTCGCTGTGTCCACTCAGCTGTTAAAAACCAGTACGTACAGCAGATCCTTTCTTACCGTATATGCATGGAGTACGTACCGCGAAGGTCATGCATCTATGCATAGGCTTTTAAATCGCCATCCGTGACTTTTCATATGAGGTTGGTCTTCGGTGATACCATGTGTGGGTGTGCATGGATGCGTGTGGTCTTCAGGCAGTAGAGAGCAGCAAGATAAAGTTGAAGACGTTCAGGGCGCAATGCCAAGGAAATTGGCTTCCAAACACACACATTGTCTTGTGATCTGTGGGACATCTGCTCTGGTCTGGGTCACTGGAGGAAAATTCTCAGCCAGATTCTAAAGTATCACCGTGGCAACAACATCCTGTCCAGGAGTGTTATGCGGCGATACTGGACCACTTTCCACGAGGTGATTGGCAAAAGTGACGGGTCGTTTAGAATAGAATAGAATAGAATAGAATATACCTTTATTGTCATTGTTACAAAATGGGTTAACATATTGTGACAACGAAATTGGGCTTTTTGAAGTGACGAGAGCCGTCTCCAGATAAATAAGGAGCCGGTTCCCTTCGAAACACTCTCTACTTCTCTTTAGCTCTGCTTGTTTTTTTTTTCTCTCTTCCTGTCTTTCTTTCTCTCCTTTTTTCTCCCTCCCTTTTTTCTTTTGCTTTTTTCAGTCTCCTTGTCTCTTTCACACCCCATCCTGTTCTCGCTTTCTCTTTCCACCCCCGCCTCTCTCTCTCTCTCTCTCTCTCTCTCTCCTGATTTCTCTTTTTCTCTTTCTTTCCCTGGCACTCCCTCGTTCGCTTTTCGTCTCCCCTTTCCATTTCTCTTTCTTTTTCGCTCTTTCTGTCTCTGTCTCCCCGCTCATGTTCTTTCTCCCTTTAATTTTTTCTCTCTCTCTTTCTCTTTCTCTTTCTTAATTTTATCTCTAGCTTTTTTTGTTCCTGTTCCTTTCTCTCTCTCTCTCCATTGTTCCCTTGTTCTTCTTCTCTCACACTTTCCTTCTTTCTCATTACTGCTTTCTTTCTCAATTTCTCTTCTCATTCTCCCCCTCACGTGTTATATTCCACTCTCTCACTGAAGTGAGAGCCATTCTCGATGCCAGTGTCGTACACAGTAAAGGTGAGGGCCCAGAATCAGCTCGGAGTCCGTCTTTACCGTTTTGATCCAGGTCTTCAACTGTCCCCCCGCAGCATTTCTTCCAGCACTGCAGCGGTCCGTTTAAATTGTGTAAAAGTTCACTGTATATTAAACCCATTATAATATAGTAGCACAAAAAGTTTTCAAAATAAATTATTTTTGTGCATAATATTTCATTATTAATGGCAATATATCAATAAAATCAAAGAAAAAAATCTGTAGAACCGTTTGGGAGTGGCGTTTGGGGCTCTTCTCAGTGTGCAGTGCTCTAAGAGATGGTTTTCTAAAAAAAGCCGGTGTTTCCACCACTAATTAATGATGACTCGAATGGCGTTGACTTGCTTGCTGTGTCAGGGATGTGGACGAGAAAAGAGCGAGGATGGTATTGTTTGGCAGCTTTTGGCAGACGACATGTGAATTATGCAGCTATGTTCTCTCTGTGTGCACGATGAGAGAGGGAGTCCTTCATGACGGGCATCGTCTGGAGAACAAGCTTCTCAGCTACGCTACAATGTTTACTGTCAGGCCCTCCTCGCTTCAGCAAGCATGTTTGTTTCTTCTAGTCACCGTTTTGTCATTTAAGTGGAAGCTCCAGAAATGAGCAGCCCTTAGGTTGTACAACTTTAGAAACCACAACAAATGTGTTTTAGGTGTCCTAACATTTTATGTTGAAGTTGTTCAGACACTGGTGTACCTCTGCAGAGCTTGGTTCATCCCGTCTTAGATAATTCACATTTCTGAGGGCTTTTTCATAGAATGATTGCTGTATTGATGGGGTATTAATGAGGGAGAGGCATGAATAAGTTGATTAGGAATATATGATAGCATTTTTTTCACTGACTGACAGTCATCTCTTGGGTTTTAATTGGATCTTATACAAACTATTTCATACAATTCAGTTTCTTCCTCTTAAACCTTAAAGAAATACCTACAACCAACCCAACATTTTCCTTAAAATTATATTACTATACTTTCCAGACAAAGGATGCACCTAGAAATCCCAAATAGGCCAGAAATTTGAAAGTGCGCATTATAACTCTGTTGGACTTATATACTGCAGAATTCTGTGGATAAGATTGGAAATGCATACAGTATTTATAGGTGTGCGTTACTACAGGAGGTTTTACGTTATACTTCCATAATGAGCAATGATTGGTCAATCGATAAACATTGCTCGTCCAAATTGCAATACACTGTTTGCAGCATGATCCGAACCCAAGTCATGGCGAGTAACGTTGCATAAGACAGAAATAGAAAGCAAAGTACTGCATTTTCCGCATTATACAATATATAGTTTTTTTCTTCACCATATGGCCGGGGGTGCAACTTATACCCCTTGTATGCAAACGTATTAAGACATTATTATATAATTGAGTTGAAAATGTTTATTTTCCTGCACTATATAACACTTCACGAGTTGTTTTCAAACTAAACCGCAAGAGAACACTCTAGGCCTGTGTTGATCATTTCAACCTTAACCAGGACCTACCGGGAGTTGTTTACTAATAAAAGTGACACTGAAGATGACAATTAGATTGGATTTAGTTATTTAGAGTGAAGATGATAGTTTGGTAAGCATGCTCTTTATGCTAAAGTTATCTGTTCTTTGTGTTGGATTTTTGTTTTCTCAATTCTGTAACATTTGTTTCTGGCACCGTGAGTAAAAATAGTGTGATCACGAGACAACGGTTTGATTCCCGTTGATTACAATGTTTTGGGATTTTGGTCCGTGATGTTTTTCGATTGATAAATCATTGCACAAATAAAGTTGTTTAAAAATATCGTGTAGTATCGAACATGTTAAAATAATGTATTCATTTTCATTCTTATCAACTGTTTGTTTTCGGTATATAAGGCACATGTTATATGGTTACCCTTTAAATTCTGGCCTTTTTGGCGCCTTAAAGTCTAGAAAAACTTTCCTAACATTTTATAAGTTAACCACCTGCTTAACCTTTGGTATTCGTACACAAATGTACTTTGTTAGACTTATGACAGTTTTCATTCATGACTGTGTTTATCACTGTCACTCAGCAGCCAGTGTGCCTTCAACTTAGCCAGCCTTCTTCGGTGTGGGGGAAAAAAAAGCAATGGTTATGATGTGAGCCTTACACAAAATCAATAAAAGCAGGAATCAGATCAGTTTCTTTGTTTTCACATGCTTCAGAATGTTCCACCTTCCTATGCATGCTGAAAATGAAGTTCTTGTGCGAAAACAAATGATATACCTGAAGTAGAAATCAAAAACAAAATAAAATCGGGGTTTTTAAGGGTGCCTAAAATCCGGGAAAATGCTTGAATTTTGGTGTTGAGTGGATTTAGTGTGAAGTGATTGAAAATCCTTGAAATTCATAGTGTTTCCCTGCAGTCCAACTTGACAGACCACACATTAAACGAAGAAAAATACAATATAATAATTAAGTCTGCTTAAAAATGACGCTGACAAGAAAGCTGCATTTGCAGTTGTCATGTGAAGTGTCATCAAGTACTGTCCGTGGCGAAGATAACTGGAATATTTGATACAACAGTAATCAAACAGAGATAGGTTTAAACACTTGTAAATTGGGGCATAGAAACACAGTTTCATTTCCTTCCAGCTGCTATTTAAATGTTTTGTTTAGGATTTGGCAAGTTTTCCGGTTCTTTATCCTGCATTCAGTCACTCAATAAATAGGGCTATGGATTGATTCACAGCGGATTTCCTTTTAACGGTACTGGAAACATTGTAAAATTGTCCTTGAAGGTGGTTTAAAAGTGCTTGAATTTGGCCATGGAAAATGTGTTAAAAGCCTGTAAAATATTCCCTTACACATTTCCCGTTTTTCTTTAAACCGGATTGTTTGTTGTCATTCAGTTTTTTTTGTTGCGTTCCCCTTCGCACGCCCACCTCCTCCACCTTGGTACCTTTGTTTTGCTGTAGACAGAAAACGCGCTGTGAACCAAAACACAAGTGACAGTTTGCATCCAGTTTTATTGCTCCTCCTCCTCTGTCCTCTTAATTCCTGCCTCGCGTTCATGCATCACCTCCCTCCCTTCCTCTGCTTTCTACTTCCAGCTGTCAGGAGGCTTCATTATTAAAGATTCATAGTGGAGTCTGGGCAGCGCCTCCAAAAGCTTTTGTCAGACAGACCAAGTGTCTCAAATCTTGCTGCTTCTGCTAACTGGAGGTGACATGGAAGCACTCCCATACCTCCCTACCCCCATCCACATAATCCGCTTTGCCATGTAACATCATTATTATTATTTATTTTTTTATCTCACAGAAATAGACAACTATAAAATAATTGGTCGTATTACCATGTTGATGGTTTCTGGGTTGGGACGGCAAACAGTTAACTTCACAACTGTGCTGTAGGCACGTATGATATGTTGTCATCTAATAATGTACATTTGCATCGTTTTATTATTCACCTGTCATAGACATTTACAGGATTTGTGTGTCGGAATAACCAGAATTATATGTAAATTTAATTGACTCAAGTCTGATTTGTCTATATTTATTTGTTGTTTATCAAACATACATTTAAAATACACCATTCAACCTTTGCTGTCCTTAAAAAAATGTGACTGTCATATCATTAAATGGAAAGACAACTTTTTTGTGACTGGATCCTCTTTGAAAGTTGTTTTGCTGACTGTCTATGTTATCTTTACAATATTTTTGTAACCGATCAATGAAATTGACCAGTTTCATACAAAAATCTAAGAATCAAAATATGATTCTAAATGTTGTATTTGTTTTATTATGTGTTTGTTGTTCACCTAAACAAGATTGGATCAAGATGTAATCAAGCATTTTCTCTCGTTTCTTTTCTCTATTTGTGATTTTGATCATCTCATTGTTGTGTTACGGCAAGAGAGTGGTTTGCATTTGTTGCAATCAATCACATTTCTCAAGCTGCTGTTGTTGTATATTGCTAATATGCTATCTGTGGTTTACTCAATATTACCAATTTTTGCTTCTATTTTGTTTCTCAGAAAAATATAGTATTAAGATATTTAATACAAATTTTATTTTCACAAAAACAATTTGTACCGACAAATGTCAAAACAAAATGAAAATTTTAAATTGACTTTGCCAAGCTGTCACTTGACCACACCTTTTTTTGTGTGGGTTAGCCAGCAACCGTCAAATACTTCCAACATGAACATTTTGTTTTATTTGTATTTTTTTTTTTAAAGAAGAATTTGCGATTTTTGTTGCAGTGTTCTTTTTAAGCCTGCCATAGTAAAATCCATTTATCAATGTCTCACCGCTCCAGCAGTCACACATTTTATGTGTTTTGATTCATATTTGGTCTTTTTATTGAGTCTTCCTAACTGTGTTTTAATATTATTTTCAAATGTTTTTTTCTTCGCACAGGAAAGCCCAGGAGCAACAGAAAAAAGTGGTGGTCGCTGGTTGTGTTCCACAGGCCCAGCCCCGGATGGATTATCTTAAAGGGCTCAGCATCATTGGGGTATTTATTTTATTCTCCCTCTTTGACTCACCATTTTGCTATACAATTTGAGTTTAAAGCAACAGTCTACTGTAACTTGACTTGACTATTGAAAACACAATTTGCATTTCAAAAAGGACCCACGAAGAAGAATCCGTGAAGTATAAAACCTTTATAAATGTATAAAAAAACTATACTATACATTGAAACCAAAGAACAAACCCTAATTACAGGCTTAAGCATTTGTTTGAAAAAATAAAAGTACTTGGTAAACACCTTTTTGTTTTTAAAAATAACTTCTGTACTGTCAAATATAAATTTTAAAATAATCCTGCTTCTATATTGAGGGGTGTAAATGAATTCAGGACTATTTTTTCTTCAAATGAGATTTTAACACCATCATATAGACATTATTAGAGAACTTATTGTGGTGTACAAACATTTTCGTTTGGTTCGGATATTGACGCTCTCATGTGAAAAAAAAAGTTGGTTTTTTTTCCCAGAGGGATGAAAAATACCTTTTTTTCCTCCAAATACATAACAGAGATCTTTTTTTAACATGGAAGCAAGGATACTTTCATTATTGATTGTTTAGAAAATGATTTCTTGTTAAACAGCCTTTTAATATACCTGTGAGTGGCACGTTAGTTGAGCAAAGAAAAATGAATTTCGAAAATACTCCTTTTTCACCTGTCAACGTGAATATGCTAATATCATTCTGTAGATTTAAACTTAATCATGACCTTCAAATACCTGAAGCAAGCATTCGATACACATATATTAAGTCTCACCCTTTAGATTCATTGATAGGGCAAATCTTTGTATTATCGACCACGATATTCCTATGCATCATACTGCACAACTCCCACTAAGGAATCGAGTTTAAGCCATTGTAAATTAGAAAGTACCATATTTTCTGGAGTAGAAGTCAGTTTTTTTTCGGGGTTGGGGGTTGTTTGGTGTGGTAGGGGTGTGGCTTTATCTCCGGTGCAATTTACATGTATTTTTTGCATTTATATTTGCATTAATTATGCATTTTTTGGCTGGTGCGACCTATAATCCGGAAAATACGGTACCTTGGGACTGATTTTGGGTTTCATAATTGCTGCTCCTAAATGTTACTGCATTTCTTTTGATTACACTATTGCAGTGGTTCCCAAAGTGGGCGGTATTGCCCCCCTGGGGGCGGTGGAAAGGTCTGGGGGGGGGGCGGTGAGACAGTAGACTGTTACTTTAAACTCAAATTGTATAGCAAAATACCGCCTTCTTCTTCCTCACCGCCCCCCCCAGTCAGTCCGAAGTCAAAGTCAGAAGTTGGAATGTAGTGCGATTGTGAAACCGCAAAGCACTGCGTTTTTTTCAAGGTAGTAATACACTAGGGGGCCAAGGGGGTGCCAGCCTGCAAAAGTTTGGGAACAATTGCACTATTGTTACAATCTGCTATTCTCATGCATTGCATTATTATTATACATTCGGTCAGTTTTCTAAGCACTACTTTGAAGAGAAAAAAGACAAGAGACTATCAGGATGAATAGGCAAAAAAAAAATAATTACAAAGTCTTAATTACCATATTTTTTCCAGGCGGTAAGTTGAAGGTTTTTCATTTATATTTTGGCCAGGGGTACTTCTTATACTCCGGTGCCAATTCTAGTCCAAAAAATACGGTATTTACCGCCAAATCAACAATTATCACACAGAAGAGCGTATTTTCAATTGGAGCACAATTAGATAGATAGATAGATAGATAGATAGATAGATACTTTATTCATCCCCGTGGGGAAATTCACACTTCCAGCAGTCTACCCCGTTGTTTATTAACGGATTAACATGATGCCCTAGGGGTGCTTGTAGCGGAGTGGATGACGTCACGCTAGTCCAAATGTTCGACATCCCAGCGGCAGATGGAAATCTTTTCTTTATGAAAATCCAGGGATATACCACCTTGTGTTAGCAAGTCCGCCTCCTCTCCGATTCCCCCCGGCTTTCGTGTCTCTGTATAGCAGCGTTGAAGCCGGATAGCTCCGGGTAGCTCCGGGTGGCTACACGTTAGCGTCCGGAATGCTAAAACGTGAGCCACGTTTCCGCAAAACACAGCAACTGCGCTCCCTGTGCGCTGCGATGTTTTCCACCAGCACTCGATGATCATATTAGGTCGTGAGTTCGCATTTACCAAGATTACGGATGGTACCGAAGACTTATAACGCCGCTAGCCGCTTAGCTAGCTCCGGCTCTTCTTCCACGATAGGCCCCTCCATCACGCCGGCACGAGAATTCTTCAGGGCTGTTTTCAAGCTGTTTTTGTTGCACTCTTACTACATACCGTTACCTCAATAAACTCGTTACCTACAAATAAAGGTTTTTAAAATAAACCCATGAGGAAACAATTAGTTCTGGGTTAAAACCAATACCACCTGTCAGTATCGGTGCAGAGACCTGCCTTCTTTAACGCAACGTTAGATGCAATGGTAGCCGATACCAGTATTTGATGCCTATTGTTGCCATCCAACAACCTGAAATAAAATAAGTGGTAGATGCAGTTGAATGATTACGATATAAAGGAAACATTTTGGGGGGGGATTTAAAGGCATTTTTTTGTTTTCAATTTTATCGCAGAGTTGATATGTACTAATGCCATTGATATTCCGTATCGTTAGGGATTTGGGGATTGGACTTGTTCTAAAAAGTATTCTTGAAGATTCTTGGAAACAATCATTCCTCAAACTTTTGTAGATATAAGATATATATACAGTATATACTGGACTGTCTCAGAAAATTAGAATATTGTGATAAAGTTCTTTATTTTCTGTAATGCAATTAAAAAAACAAAAATGTCATACATTCTGGATTCATTACACATCAACTGAACTATTTCAAGCCTTTTATTATTTGAATATTGCTGAAATTGGCTTACAGCTTAAGAAAACTCAAAAATCCTATCTCAAAATATTAGAATATCATGAAAAAGTATACAAGTAGGCTATTCAACTAATCGGCTAAATCATCTAACTCGAAACACCTTGCGAGGGTTTCCTAAACCTTAAAAACACTCAGCTTGGTTCAGTAAACTAAATCACAAGTATAGGGAAGACTGCTGATCTGTCTGCTGTCCAGAGGACCATCATTGATACCCTCCATCAGGAGGAAGACACAAAAAGAAATTTCTCAAAGAGCAGGCTGTTCACAGAGTGCAGTTTCAAAGCATATCCACAAAAAGTCTGTTGGAAGGGAAAAATGTGGCCGGAAACGCTGCACAACCAAGAGAGATGACCGCAGCCTTAACAAAATTGTGAAGAAGAGCCGCTTCCAGAATTTGGGGGAGCTTTAAAGACAGTGGGCTGAAGCTGGAGTCCAGGTATCAAAAGCCACAGTTCACAGACGTGTCCGGGAAATGGGCTACAGTAGTCGTATTCCACTTCTGAACTCAAGACAACGGAAGAAGCGTCTGACTTGGGCTATGGAGAAGAAGCACTGAACAGTTGCAGAGTGGTCCAAAGTCCTCTTTTCAGACGAAAGCAAGTTTTGCATTTCATTTGGAAGTCAAGGCGCCAGAGTCTGGAGAAAGGCTGGAGAAGAGCAAAATCCAAGTTGCTTGAAATCCAGTGTGAAGTTCCCACAGTCAGCAAGGGTTGGGGGAGCCATGTCAGCTGCTGGTGTTGGTCCACTGTGTTTCATCAAGTCCAGAAGTAAATGCAACTGTGTACCAAGAGATTTTAGAGCACTACATGCTTCCATCTGCTGAAAAGCTCTATGGAGATGAGGATTTCATTTTCCAGCATGATCTGGCACCTGCCCACAGTGCCAAAACCACCAGTAACTGGTGCACTGACCATGGCATCACGGTCCTTGATTGGCCTGCTAATTCCCCTGACCTGAACCCCATTGAGAATTTGTGGGGTATAGTTAAGAAGAAGATGAAAGACACCAGACCTACAAATGCAAATGAGCTGAAGGCCACTATCGAAGCATCCTGGGCATCAATAACACCTCAGCAATGCCACAGGCTGATTGCCTCCATGCCACGCCGGATTGATGCAGTAATCCGTGCAAAAGGATTCCCAACCAAGTACTGAGTGCATCAATGGACATTTTCAAATGTTTGATTTAGTTTTGCTGTTATAAAATTATTTTTTTACTTGGTCTGAGAAAGTATTCTAATATTTTGAGATAGGATTTTTGAGTTTTTTTCAGCTGTAAGCCAAAATCAGCAATATTCAAATAATAAAAGGCTTGAAATAGTTCAGTTGATGTGTAATGAATCCAGAATGTATGACATTTTTGTTTTTTTAATTGCATTACAGAAAATAAAGAACTTTATCACAATATTCTAATTTTCTGAGACAGTCCAGTATATGTTCAAACACTAATTATGTTCTAAGCACTCCTTTCTTTTTAGCTTCCAATGAGGATATTCAGTTCACATACTCCTTGAAGGACTTTCAAATCTAGTTAAAATGTTTGTTGAAATTGGCAGCAAATCAAGTAACTTGATATGCAATCTTTATTACTGTCACTTTTAAACATGTTGTTGGGCAGTAGGGAGCGGCTCAAGTTTTGCATTAACCGTCCATCCCATGAATAATGCAGTTCCCTTTAAGTAAACATGCCACTATGCAGCGTAATTACATTCAAATCATATTCAAGTGACATGTATGTATAATATAATTACATTCTGATAAACAAGCGGGTACGTGCGTACGCCTTCGGGGTGCTGCACAAACAGCTGGGAAGTTTGCCGCTGCTGCGCTTGCTATTGTCATGAGTAGATTGCATTTTGCATCCATACATGGAGACGGATGAACAGTATACCGTGCACGCATGAAGGGGTACATATGGTAACTATCGCAGACAAAGGCATTCCGGTGCATGCTAAGCTCTTTCATGTGAGAAGCCGATTGAGAAGTAAATCATACTTGCTCTCACATATAACGTTATACTCTCACACATGCACAACTATACTCTTTATAGAGGTACAGTCATACCGATGCACAACCATACTTTTTCATACATAGTACTATACTCTCATACACAGTACCAGACATGGGGACTTGAGACTTAGTGACTTGGACTCGAGTCGACTCGAGTCGCTGTTTTTATGACTTGTGACTTGACTTGGACTTGGCAATCTAAGACTCGGGACTTGACTTGTGACTTGACTTGCCCAAGAAAAAAATACTTGGGACTTACTTGGGACTTGAAGGTGAAGACTTGAGACTTACTTGAGACTTGCACATGTGTGACTTGGTCCCATGTCTGCACAGTACTATACTCTCATACACAGTACTATACTCACACATACTACTATACACTCACAGACTACTATAGTCCCTTACAAATACAACTATACTCTCAAACACACACACAAAACGACTCGCTCACTCATACTACTATACTTTTATACACACCCTAGCTAAGAATGTCGTCTTGGGACTGAGGGGTCGCAGGTTTGATTCCTCCATGTTAGGTGCCTTGCATCCCTATCGGTGAGTGAATGGGTAAGTGTGAAGCACATTGTAAAGTGCTTTGAGAGGTCTTCAGTGACTTGAAAAGCGCAATATAAATAAAGACCCTTTAACATTATACTCTCTCACTACTATGCTGTCACACACATACTACTTTACTCTCATAAATATACTTCTGTACCCTCTCACACATACTTCTCTACTGATAGCAACTCCAGTTTGATGTCAAACTGTACAACATATACACACAGATCAGTGTGCTTTGCTATAGTTAACAAAATTACCCAAAGTAAACAACGCTAAAAGGTGAAGGTGATCATTACACTAGATGTGAAAACCCTTTATTGAGAAAGTGTGTGTGAGCGAGTATAGAATGTGTGATAATCTATTGTAATGTATACGTGAGAGTATTGTAGTGTATGTGTGGGAGAGAGTACAGAAGTGTGTGAGTCTATTGTAGTGTGTCTGGAGTATAGTAGTAGCCGTGCGAGAGTAAAGTACTGTGTGTGTCAAAGCCTAGTAGTGTGTATGAGAGTACAATAGTTCGTATGAGAGTATAATAGTATAGGTGACACAGTATAGTAGTGTTTTGTGTATGGGCAGGACTATATCTGTATAGAGTATAGTTGTGCATGTGCGAGAGTATGATATGTGAAAGCAAGTATGATTTTCTTCTCAAACCGTCTCTCATGCTTTCATGTACCTTATCAAAACACACAAAAAGTAGTGACAGTTGGTGGTACAGTATATAAAATACAGATTCGAGTTACCACTAGTGAATTTTTTTTTTTAATCCTCTTCTCGTCTGGATGGTTAACTTAAGAGTGCTTTTGAACTAATTCTCCTCGGTTCACATTAGCTGGGTGATGGTGTGCTTTGTTGTTTGCCTTTCAGAAGTTGTTGGTAATTGAATGACAACGTAACTGTGCGCGAGGTAAACCGAGTCACGCAAGGCTGTCGTGTTTCACGTGTCTGAAGCAGACATGTCACATCCCTTGACTTAGATGCGTCACACATCTCCATGCACACAAATCGGAGAATTAACGTGTGTAAGCGATTGGTGTAAACAACAGGATACATCAACCAGCTTAACGGTCATCATCTCGTACTTTGACTATCTTGTCCTGTCTTTGTATTTGTTCCCCAGATTGTAATTATTTCACATTGACAACGAAGCTATATTTGAACCTCACTTAAAAGAAGTACTAGAAGAGAACACATTTTTGGACAAAATGCACATTTAGTTTCTTGTTTTTACATCACAAGTTTCAAATAAATGTATGCTACTTTGTACAGTACTTAGTTTTATAGCAGTGGTTTCCAGGGTTTCTGAAAAAAAAAAAAAAGAAATACTTTTTTTTATCATTAAAATATCTATTTATAATTTCCTAAACATATGCTATTCCTATGGTAGATGTTAAGTTTAATCTTTAATAGACGCTCAAAAGACGGTAAGACGACATCAATAGAATTGCAAGGAGGACAGGGAGAAGATCTTTCAGATAAGATAATTTCAACCCGTCCAAAGCCTTTAAATTTTTAAGGTTACAAAAACAACAATGAATAGATCCCTAAAGGGTGTTTAAATCAAAGAACAGCAACATGATGGGCTGATTGCGACAGTGATGTAATAGTCAAAACAACGACCAACAGTAGCTATAAATAAGCAACTGGCATCCTATAAAATTTTCTTCGCATTTGAACAGTATTAAAAAAAAAAAATACATGTATCTGAAGATTTTAATTTTTTGATGGTTTTACCTATTTTTCCTACTTATTCAAGAAAAAAAGAAAACAGCTTAGTAATAGCAACATAGTTTACCATTATCTATTTCAGATAATTTTCCTACTTTTGTAGTTTTTTAAAATTAATTACCATTTTTTCACGATTATGTTTCTACTGAAAAAATAATCAAATCGATAAGGTTTATTTTTCTTGTTTTACTGACAACAACTTAAATTTCTCAGAAAAAATATTGTTTTCCAGTTCAGTAATCCCTCCCTGCAACGCGGTTAACTTTTCGTAGTCTTGCTGCTTCATTATGCATTGTGTTCTCATTCTGATTGGACTAAGTCTAACTACTAAGTCCCTAAGAAAGTAGGTAAATAAACAAATGGAGTATATGAATAAATTCTTACGGGGGATAGAATGCACACTTTTACTTTTATACAAATGCTTTGGCCTTAAAATAAGAGTGTATATTTTGTATAATTATGGAAATCACAGGTTTCTTTTGGAACGTAACCTTTGCAATAAACAAGGGTTCACTGTATTTCACAATGATTTTAGGAAAAAATATAAAACATGCTCACATTTCTTTATATTATTAATTATAATTTAATTTCACTCTTAAAATAGAATATTACCTAATACGTATTTATTGTCTTACTGGTAGTGCCTTAAGTTTCACAAGGCATGTTTGAAAAAAAAAAAAACAAGTTTAGCCATCCATCTATTTTCAACACCCCTTACTCTATTCAGAATAGCCCAGTTGAACACGAGTTGATTGTCAGTCAGTCACAGGTAATAAAAAACAATGAAGAATCATTTACATTAAAATGCTGTTACCCAAGTTTAAATACAGTATTACCAACTATCTCAATGACATGCAAGGGATGACACCACCAGGAAAACCAGCATGTCTTGTGTTGTTCCTAAGGTCAATATTTATATTATATGCCCATTAAAAGCAGGCCCTTGTAATTATTTTCAAGCTGCCAGCCATTTACACAAAATAGGTCCCGATCCACCAATTGACCCCCCAAATGTCTTGATTGTCCTCTGTTGTCAACACACCTTTGCTCTTCACTCCAATCTGTTAATGCCCAATATACAATAGCGCACACTGTGACCTGATAACAATCCTTTGATGGCTTCTGCTGCCATGGACAAGGATTTATATTGCAACATTCCATGTGCTTAATGGCCATTTTAAAACCGTAGCCATACCTCTCTCACATACGGTTTTACAGGTTGAAAGTAAATGTACTGTTTAATGGCATAACCTCAAACATTGGTAGCAACTCAATGACACACAGCTTCTCTCACTAACGGTTGATTGCCACCTACACTGTATGCAAGGCATTTCGCTGAAATTTTGTGACATTTCGGTATTCTATGAATTTTGGTGCTCACAGTGTGAGCATGAAATCCACTTGGACACAATTGAATTTTATCAGTTTAAACTCGACTGCAAATTGCCTTTGTGTGCACAGCTTGTTGTAATATGGATCACTTGTGTTTATGCTGTCGAGATTAGGCTTTTGTTTGATCGTGTAAATGTTGGGCATCAATAAACCTTTGTGCTGCTTCGTGTATTGCAGGTCCAACAGATCGATCGGGTGGTTGAAGTAGTGGACGAGGCTGTTAAAGGTACTTGAACCTGCCAGTATGCATATGTTGTGATGTTTTTACCAGTTGATGAACCATTGGCCCAATTTCAATTAATTGTGGTTATACCTTATCAGTTGCTATGAAGAGAAAAAAATAACCCAATTTAAATTACCCTAAAATTTTAACTATGTCACAACCCTGCGGCTTATGCAATGATGCAGCTAATTCATGCTTTTTTTTTAACTGCCGCCAGAGGCACCCTAGCGATCAAAGTAAGAGTGAGACACGTGGAATATATGTGTCGAGGAAGACGCAAGTTTAAAGTAACTCTGTGCTTTGTGCATGAGTAAAATTAGCATGAACAGACCCTCATCATGTAAAATGTGTCAATTGAAAGAGGAGGGCTAACTACCATATTGGGAATAATTATACAAGTCTGTTTATTTGTAAACAGAAATAAAACAAACAGATTACAAGAAATAACATCGAACGAAGCACAAATGTTTGAGGCAGATTCCTATTTGTCTGTCAGCATTATCCCATGTTTTGCGGTAAATATTTTACACGCTTTGATTCTATGGGTTGTCCTTGGTGTAACAAAGCGATTTTCATGGACATTCAAAGAAGTTGAAGAAGGCTAGGAGACATAATGATGAGTTACGCCAGCTTTATAACAGAAAAGTGCATCCAAGAAATGCATGTACTTGCTCACACCACACAAGCAGCTTGACAGAGGCTGCAATGATGATTAAACCAAGAAGATGGTGACAGCAAGTAGAACATTTTTTAACTGTGATTTGTTCTCATTTATTATTATTTTTTATCAACAGTACCTGTTTTACTCTGAACAAAATAAATATTTACAAAGTATACACAATTAAACTCTAAAAAAAATGGTTTACGGTATTTTTTTCTTTTGTTTTTAATTTGAGTAAAATACAATAAATAAATTAGAACATTTATTCAGTTTTGCTGATTGGAGTTGATTTTGCTCAATTTTAGAGCAATGTTCTTTTTTTTTTTAACCAAAAATCCTAACATAAGAGAATTATGTAATTTTTTTCAAAAAACATTTTTTAGTATTGAGTATATGAAAAAATATTTAGTAAAACAAGAAAAGTAATATTGAGCGTAAAAAGGACAGACACCAATATGCCACTGTATTGTGTGTAGTGTCACTGAAAACGAGTGCTAAAAAGCACAAGGAAAAATACTCATTATAGATACTCAATGTTACCAAACCACACAATTTTTCTCCAATATCCTGCACAGCCTTTTTTGAGGTTTTTAATTTTAGCCAGGTACCCATAGCAGCATGTCGACGTACAATTATCCTGGCTGTCTCTATGTGAGGCACTTTTTATGTGAAACAAAAGCTATTTTTTTTTCAATTACACACATTTAAAAATACACATTTATAAGATAGTCCATGTATTTTTGTGTATTATTTAAATCCATATCGTTCTTTTTTTTAATGAATAACAATTTTGACCACTAGGAGTTGCTAAATGATGCGCAATGTCCTTTTAAGCAGCTTGACACAGGCTACAGTTACCCTTTAAGCCTGAGGCTGCAGTATGAGTAGGGACAGCCTTGCAATGTATTTACGTTAGCAAATATTCATTTTGATATTCAGATTAAACCCATCTCAAACATTTCCATTGCATTCCATTTTATTTAAATTTCTATATTATAGCTTGCTAAATGTTCCCCTCTGTCAAATAAGAAAGGCTAACATTTCAGCGATGAGTTCATTCATTTAAACTATCTGAGCAACAGAACACCACTTTGCTGTTAATGAAGGTCACACAGAGTTTATTGTGATGTCCACTGGAGCTGCCATGCACCCGCAGCTGTTCTCTTAAAAAGCAACAACTGTAAAACAGATTGGCTTTTTCTTGTGTGTGTGTGTGCGTGTCTCGATTGCACTGCAAGCGTCCTAATTAAGGACATCTGAATTTTACAATCTAATCAACCCTAAACTGCCTGTCTGCCTGCATGCACTCTTTGAGTTTTTTTGACTCTTGATTGCCAGTCTCTTACATATTTCCCAGAGCGTCTTTAAACATTTGTTTCCTTGATTCTTCTTCCTCATTCGGCTTCTCATATCCTGAATCTACCCCTATCATTCTCTCCACCCCCCCACAGAAACTAATTTCCCTAGTATCATTACTGTTCTTTATGACCTCATATAAATCTAGAGCTGTTACTTCAGCTCAGAGGCCGGGAGACCTTTAAACTGGGGATTTGCCTTTTGTAATGGTAACTAAAACGCGCATGCCAATGAATCGTAGACGCAGGTCTTTGCTTCCACAAAATTGCTTGCAGGGTCCCTTTTCCACAAAAGCTTTTACGATCCGGCTCCTTCAAGCGTGAGACGATCATTTCGGTTTGGGTCTTAGCTTAAAATGGATCTAACTGCCACTCAATAAGAATACCACACCACAGTAAAGCTGTGTTTAATTTTACTGAATCCTTGAACCATAAAGCTTATGTTACTATCTGTTGTAAATGACTCCGGTTATCTCAGATTGAGTTGCTGAGCACGCACACAGTACTTTAACGTTATGTTTTCAAATTTGTGTTGTTGGCTAGGTCAGTTGATGCCACAAGATTGCTTCTACACTTTTGTTGTCTTTGTTGATTTTCTTGCAAACACTGACGGTTTAATATATGTGATATTTGGAGCATTTTGGGAAAGTATTCCCAAAATGCTCCAAATATCCTTTGTGAGTATACATATACAAACAAAACATTATAGCGTATCAACTAAATTTCAACTATCCTTGCCATATATATATACATGTTTTCATAGTTTTAGTAGATTTGCCTTGAGGTTTACTTTTATCGGTCACGGTTTGCATGAAGTTGTACTTCAATGTCTTTATTTTTAGTTCTTTTAAAAAAAACTACAGTAATCCTTTGCTGTATCGTGGACTAATAGCAGTTATATAAATACTTCAGCTTGTAAATTAATTAATAATTTTTTCTTAAGTCATAAATAATTAAAGGTTAATACTTCTCTGGTTTATTTGCAATGCAAACACCGTAAAAAACAAGGGATTACTTTACATTATTTGAAGAGAGGGCTCATCCAAAGCAAGACATTAGTGTTTTTTTTTCAAGATTCTCTTTTTAAAGTCAGTATATGTACTGCTGTCAAAATTTTACAAACTAATGATGACAATTCTCGTCACCTAGAGTCAACTTTTGGTTATCACACAATGAAAAAACTTGTCAGTGAAATAAAGATTTTATATATGTTTCAGTGCGGCTAGCTCAGTTGATACACTTGTGTACTATTTCTGAAGTATCTTTCTCATTAGACTTTAAAGCAGTAATTTATGCACGATTGGTAAATTTTCACACTCCGTTCCCATATGTCAGTAGTTATGCCATGTCATAACAAAATACAAGTAAGATTTTGAGAAAGGAGGTTTGTCATTGCTGTCAGCTGGACTTTGCATTATTTAACTTCTCAAATTTTTGTAATTTTCTCTTTTTGTTTTTTTTATCTGCCCCCATGTAAATTTTTCAGATAAGTCGATATTGTTATGGTAATCTGGGACCTCTTTGATACTTTTCGTGTAATAATAATAATAATAATTTCCTTGTATTGTCATTCTGTGTAACAATGTACACAGAACGAAATGTCGATTGCACCTGACCCGTTGTAGCGAGCCGATGCAGCCGCAGCCAACAGAGGGCGCCGCCGACCACTTTTTAAGTCTTAGGAATGACTCGGCCGGGGCACGAACCACCGACCTCCCAGTCTCAAAGCGGGCGCCTTACCATCTAGGCTACTGAGCTGGTATAGCCCTATACATATAATCTGACTTGACTTGGTTGGAAGTTCCCCTCCGTAGACTGCTGTCTTGTCTAGGAATGGTATGGCTTCACCGTGAAACGTTTGCAGATTGACAATTGGCCGTGAAACGTCTAGCAAATTAACGACTAGTGTCCTAGCTCCTTCTAAATGCTTGACATTTTAGTTTTAGCAGTTTAATCAGGTTAGTCACCGCGCTGACACACATATTTTTAATAAAACATTTTTGGTTTCGTTTTTACAGACAATATACCAATGTAAGGCTTCCGATACACCAAATTACAAGTGATTTTTAGGTCTTTCACACATTTATTATCCATTGACGTAATCATTTTGTTTTGCAAGACTTTGAACCACCTTGTTTATGTTGGTCAACGACTTGATTCTTTACTTGTGCTTGGTATTCCAGTTCTTAATGAACCACATAATATTGCTGCAACCAAAAATCCAATTTCCCTTTGTTAAAAAAACAAAAACAAAAATAATTTCTCACTTTTTTGGGTCATTAAAGGGACAGTGTGTAATATTTATTGCCTCCTAGTGGTACATTAAAAAAAACACTTTCATCCAGTAATAAAAAACACTGAATACAACATTACAACATTGGTACTCATTGCCTCCCTGCTTGGCGCTCGGCATTAAGGGTTGGAATTGGGGGGTTTGGTCACCTAATGACTCCCAACACAGCAGTTGGGTCTAAAATGGCGGCGCCCTGTTTGCCTGCGGCTGGATCGGCTTGCTACAGTTTAACTCTACGGGTCAGGTGTATCGACATTTCGTTCTGTGTGCATGGTTACAAAGAATGACAATAAAAGTAAATTCTATTCTATTCTATTCTTATTCTTCTCTAAAAATACTTGAACTATCATACCAATATTTATTTTTATTAAAAAAAAACCACATGTCGAGAAATTTGTATTTCTTTTCCACCATGGAATCCTGACTCATGTCGTTGGCATGTTTGTGCCGTCTATCACTGGCCATCACTCGTACAAGACTAAACAGTGCCATCTAGTGGTCAAATATTACACATAGGGGATTTCAGGATTAAATATATTACAGTGGGACCTCGCTACTTTGCGCTTTGACGTTCGCAGATTTAGAGCTTCGCGGGCCTAAAAAATAATAATAATAGAATAAAAAAAAAAAAAAAATATATATATATATATATATATATATATACCGTATTTTCCGCACTATAAGGCGCACCTAAAAGTCTTATTTTTTTTCAAAAGCTGACCATGCGCCTTATAACACAGTGCGCCTAATATATGGCTCAATATTAAATTCGCAAGGTCTCGCAACTTACTCAACAGCCGCCGACTAGATTCTCCCCCGAGCGCGAAGTCGTCCGCGGTGTATGCTGGGATTTATATACCGGCGTTTCATTGGCTAACCAATTTGTCAATTATCATTTGAATCGATCACTATTGGCTGAAGTTATTCGGAGCCTCGGATTGGCTAGATGCCCAAAACAAACCCTCCAATCGGCCGAGTTTAACAATGGCGTAGCAAGTCCGCGGTGTATGCTGGGATTTATATACCGGCGTTTCATTGGCTAACCAATGTGTCAATCATCATTTGAATCGATCACTATTGGCTGAAGTTATTCGGAGCCAAAACAAACCCTCCAATCGGCCGAGTTTAACAATGGCGTAGCAAGTCCGCGGTGTATGCTGGGATTTATATACCGGCGTTTCATTGGCTAACCAATGTGTCAATCATCATTTGAATCGATCACTATTGGCTGAAGTTATTCGGAGCCAAAACAAACCCTCCAATCGGCCGAGTTTAACAATGGCGTAGCAAGTCCGCGGTGTATGCTGGGATTTATATACCGGCGTTTCATTGGCTAACCAATGTGTCAATCATCATTTGAATCGATCACTATTGGCTGAAGTTATTCGGAGCCTCGGATTGGATAGATGGCCAAACCAAACCCTGCAATTGGCCGAAAAAGATGTGTCAATCATCCGTTAAATCGATCGCTATTGGCTGAAATTATTCAGAGCCTCCAATAGGCTAGATGACCAAAACAAATCTTGCAATTGGCCGAGTTTAGCAATGGCGTAGCAAGCTTAGCAAGCTTGCTAAAGTACACCATAGAGAAACATGTTTTATCAGTCTGTATTTGCAAATAATTTACTCTCCTGGATTTACTTCACTAACGGTTGTAAGAAGACCATGATTGCGTATCATTATTGAACGTGAGAACTTAGGTGAGTTATGCGGCTTTATGTTTTCCCGGTATCTTGTTTTAGAACGATCTTGATGTTGCTGTGATGAGTTGAGTGAATTAAACTCAATTCCAAGTGTTAATTGTCATATGCACAGTAAAGTTGCGAGTGAAAAAGAAAATAGAAACATAGAAATGTTTGGCATTTCTTGAATCCCAAGACTTGATCCTTCCGAATGATATTTGAAATGACGCATTTAAGTGACATCGTACGGACACCGCATCCGCACGTGTCTACGACACGTATTTGCTTCTTTGCAAGCTTTGGGAATGTTAAGGGGGTAATAAGTTGGACTGAACCATCCGACTGTTTTGTCCACGTTCCCATTGTAGCGCCTTATAATCCGGTGCGCCTTATCTATGGAAGATATAGGACCAAAAACTATTTTTTGGGGGTGCGCCCTATAACCCGGTGCGCCCTATAGTGCGGAAAATACGGTATATATATATATATATATATATATATATATATATATATAGCAATTTTGAAGGGGCGTCACTACTTCGTGGTTCCATGTTCGCGGGTTCAGAGCTTCGCAGGTCTAAAAAAAAAAAAGTATATATATATATGTATATATATATATATATATATATATATATATATATATATTTAAGCATTTTTGAAGGGGGGTCGCTACTTCGTGGTTCCACGTCCGCGGGTTCAGAGCTTCGCAGGTCTAAAAACTAAAAATAATAGAATAAAATAATTAAACAACAAAAACAAAAACAATTTTAAGCATTTTTGAAGGGGCGTCACTACTTCGCAGATTTTAACTTTTCGCGGGTGGTTTTGGTCCCCATTAACCGCGATAACCGAGGTCCCACTGTAATCCCTTATTTATTTTGGGGTATGGGGGAGCGACAATGGTCAGGTTCCAAAAAGAACCCGTTATTTTTGAAATTAGTGAAGTAGAACCTTTTTTTTTTTTTACTATTATACAAAAGAAAACAAAAAACAAACCAGAGAACAAACCATACTTACAGGTTCAAACATTTATTTAACAAATAAAAGCACTTTATAAATGTTAAATATTTTATTTATTTTCTACAAATATCTACCGTACCATCAAATAAAAATAAGCGGGGTACCGACTGCCAATCAAAATGCAGAACACAATGTACACTTAATCTGCGAAGTCGTGAAACCGTGAAAAAGTAAACCACAATATAGTAAAGGATTACTTTACCATTTTAGAATTGATTGTTTAGTGTCAATAATTCAAATCTTTGTTCACAAGATATTTTTTCTCCAATGCAGAGAATGTTTTCATATTATTATTCTTGTTCACCAACGTTTAATAACAATACTGAACATCAGTTCCATAACTACAAAGGGTTATTTCAATTTTTCTCTTGGTATTCCATTTCATTTGCTATACTGATGTCTATCTTTGAAAACCGTTTGTACTTAGTCTGTAAGTGTTTGTATGCTAGAAATCAGGGCGCACAAGGTTAGATGGGCTAATGCATCTATTTAGCCGCAGACCAAAGGCTAAATAGCATCTATATGACCCCCTCGCTCCATATTTCACCAGTATAAACAAACAGTTATCCTCCCTTGCTAAAAAAAGAAAATCAAGCTTAAGTGAAAAAAAAAATACTTCAGGGGCAGAAACAAACGTGACCTGTTCACGCTGATTTAAAATTGAATCCTGAATGATATTGTAAATACATTCTCCTGCTGCCAGGTGACCTCTTACCTGGTAGTGACGATATAAAATGATGATATGAAGGTTTTTTTTGTTCCTTTCAAAAGCAGGTTTTTTTCTCTGAATGTTTTTCATGTATACTTAGATGTAATTTCTAGCCATAGAGAATTTAGCATACAATATTAACACCATTTGATACATTCTGTAATGTTGACCGAATGACTGATAAACACAAAAGCCCTTTTCTCCTCTTCATCCGCAACCTTTGTCCGTTATTTCCAATATTCTCCACCCTGCTGATGCCTTCCAATCAAACTGGGGAGCAACCACTTATGAGACCTCAGCCATAGGCCACAAGGTCATCCTTTTAGCCCCTACCGCTGTGATCCAACCATCTATCTGGCCATCGTATACAGCTTTCCTCTCGGAGGAATTTATCTTCTCCTATCTATCCTTTCTTTCCATTTTCACCAACATGTTATAGGAGGCATTTATGAGGGGATGGATTACGTCAAGCCATATTTATAGAGATGTGAACAAAGGAGAGAAAGCGGGGACAATTGAAGGGTCAGTAAGACTAAGGCAGTTATGGAGCGTAAAGAATATGGTTTTTGGTGTGTAAATAGAATGTATATAGGGTTTCCCAGCAGAGCAATTTGGCCCACTGAACTCTGAGATTAAAAAAAAAAAAGTTTAATCTTGAATCGACCTGTGCAACATAAGTTAATACCTTGAAATGATATTAGATTCGTAAAACTACTATTCATATTGTTAGTTAACCTATTGATATTTTTTTCAGTTGGATCACTAACTGAGTAAAACTAAAAACATTTTTTTGTTACCATTCCTGCATCATGAAAAAGGGTAAATTCAAACTAAAATTCAGATTTTTTTTTCGGGGACTGGCTTAACCCCCCAAAAATGTGTAAACACCTTTAATCATTAATTTCCAAGGTGAAATCATTTGGTCAAAATATTCAACCACATAAAACCGCAAAAAATGTGTGTGTGTGTGCGTGTGTGCGTGTGTGTGTGCGTGCGTGCATGCGCATGCGTGTGCGCGTGCGTGTGTGCGCGCGCTTTGTCTCTGTTGTCTTTGTCTACGCCATGTTACAAGTTCAAGTCTTACTTATGGGGTGGACAGGTGTCTTTGCACAGCTAACGACCTCAAATAGGTGCTTTTGATTCAGGATGATACATGGAGTGCAAGTGAACTTATAATGGGCGCACTAACAGGTCTTTCAGGGTCAGAATTCTAGATGCTACGCAAGTGTTCGCAAACTTATTTGCAGCTATATCACGCAAATATATCTTTAAACAATCGTGCATTGTGATTTCTGAATTTTTCTTTTTAGTTTATCTCCCTCACAGTGGACATGCACTTACGATGAAAAATTCAGACCACTCCTATGATTTCTAAATGGGAGAAATAGTAAAATAGCAGGGTGTTGAAATACTTATTTGCTTCACTGTATATATATATATATATATATATATATATATATATATTGTGTGCGTGTGTACTTTCACAATAAATGACTTCATTAATGGCCACCCATATTCAGTTATAATCCAAAAGGTATTGGAATGGATAATCGAGTGTTCAAAAAACTTATTTTGCAAATCTTTTTATAATTAAAGACTTGCCGATTAAATTTTGTTACTGTACATAATACAAATAAGAGTTCAAGTCCAAATGCTGAATTGTTACAACCTCTTTAGTTTTTACTGATATTTGTTTGTGTCTAATTTGTTGATGAACTGACTTAAGAGGTTATAGAACTGATCAAAACACACGGCTCCAAACATAAACACACAAAAAGCTGAAACAGATGCAGTAGCTAGCTAGAAGAAAACCAAACGGCACCCAGTCCTTTTTTCCCCCAAACGGAATTTTCTCATTTCCTTGCTTGTACTGAGGATATTACAACCAGTCACGCCTCAGTGATTGGCTCTTTGTCCTCCTCGGTGGCAGATAGTAATTTTTATCTACCAATGATAGCCATGCTTCCTGCCCTGAGCCCACCTTCCCTGGAGACTCATGTAAAGCGGATGGCAACAGCCAGTCAATTCCATCCCTCAGCGCCTCCATCTCTCACACATTTTTCTAGAAGGCCATTAGTTTGCGCAAGAGAGGAGGCCGCAGCATCTCATTTCGACACAATAGAGGTTCGACATCACTCGCGTTTGTTGATTTGACTCGGTTACGAGTTTTCATTTGGTCCTCTTTCGAGATAACTTTGTATTTTTTTTCCCCTGTAGATTAGTGTCACGCTTCGGGCAGAATACACTCATTTTCATAAAATATACTTACATTTTTACGACTAGTTGAATAGAACAACTTTTGTAGGTTGCTTGGTAAGTCATCAATATTTAATAAGAAAAAAACCTCCACTTCTAACATTTTTTGAATAAAAGGATCGTGCAGTTTAAACCAGAGAGGGTAAAATAGGTCAGTTTTTGTTTTGTTTAAAAAAAAGGCAACAAAACCAAAATGGCTTTGAGTAATAACTTTTCCTTTAATGTCCTATTAACTGCATTCTCTATGAAAACCAATATGCTTCATTTCAGTAGCGTCAGCCATTTTTAAGTGCCTCAAAATGCAGAAACATGGCATGAAAGTGCATTTACTGAGATTTATTCCAAATAAACTGAAAATATGTATGTTTAGTTGAGAAACATCACTTAATGAATGCAATCAATCAAAACTACACTTTGAGGGGACGAGATCAATTTTCTCTTTAGCGTTTTTTTTTTTTTTTCAAATCTCAAAACAAAATAAATGAAACAAAAAGTGAAATTCAATTGAATTGTGTAGTGAGACCCTTCAACTGGAAGAACGTTTTATTACCTTTAAAACAAGAAAGGTTTTTTGGGGCTTCAACAACCATGCCGGAGAGCATATGGAGCGGTATACGTTGACCACATGCATCCATTTTGGAATACAGGATTACTGGGACAAATTATGGGGGGATACAGGATCCAAAACATTCAAGGTGCTGTATTTGGTGACAGAAGAAATATTACAGAAAAAAAGAGTACCTGGTAAAAATTCTAATGACAGCACAAAAGTAAAAACAAGATTATGCTACAAACAAGAGCTCCCCCTGTGGGGCAGTGGGCATGCACTGTGAAGGAATTATTTGTAATGGAGATCACCTTCGAACAACAAAGACTGGACTAGGAATATAATGACTTGTTCATGGTATTTTCCCCCTAACACTGAAATGCTGTTTTGTTTTTGTTATTTTTGTTATTTTTCTTTCCCCCTTCCCAACTTTTTTGTCTTTTGTTTGTTATATTTTCAAAAAAGAGCACAATAAAATGTAAGTTACAAAAGCTGCTTTTGTGAGGTCCTCAGGTCTTTAATTTGTCTTCTGAAGGGTTTATTTTTGAGAGTGGTGTTTTGTTTCGAAATCCCGCTTCAGTTTTGACGCTCTCATGCTCTCATATGCTGGCACCTTGCCACGCAAAACTGGGGAGAAAAAATTGTAAACCCACTCTCCTGGCCTTTTTCGGCGGTGTGAAATGGCGGGCGTCAACAGTTGCAGAACATTATAGCCATCTGCTGTTAAGGAGTTTAATTGACACTCAGTTTATTTTTTGTCTTATAATATTTTGGCAAGGGAAACTGATCTACATTTCATAAACATATCTAAAATATACATCTTTAACTTAAAATTAAGGGTCCATAGAATTCTCAGCAATGGCAATTTTTCTGTCAAATGATCAAAAGTAACATTTCTGTTTGGACCAAAAATTAGATTAAATAAATCCAAACCAAGGCTTCTGAAAAACAATATCTTGATGTCATCTTGTTTTGACTGAGGCAGCATTGCAATACAGGCTTTGACTTAAGGGGTCAATGTGTGCACAGCATGGATGAAATTGTAAAACAGGAGCACTGCCAAGTGACTTTGGCCAACGTTTACATGTTAAAACTATCAAGCCTACTTACTACAGTTGAGCCTTTTGACTTAATAATTTAGGTTATGTAAAGGTCCCCAGTTTGGGACCGGGTGGAAACTTGTGTTGGCCTGGAGAGGGATGGACTTCACTAGGCTGTGCTTGCTCAAGACACACCACAAAATATGGTGCTCCTCAGACCCCAGTGGTTCAGGGATTCGAATTTAGGGGTTATTTTTTTCTAAAACTGACAAAGAATAGAATACCAAAATGGCATTTGAAATTAACACATTAATATGAGAACTTTTATTCGGGAGCATCGTATTTTACTTATGTTATGTTTCTCTAACATATTTCTTGACTGTATTTTTTGGGAGAGAATCATGAGATGTTTTTGTACTTCATTGAAAACCTCATACTGTACAATTTACCCTATAGGGAGCCCCAAAACCTCCTACATATAGGGCAACATTGTCTAAGTCAAATGGATGCAAGGGCCAAATAAAAAATTAAGATACAAGCCCAAAGCTGAATGTCAAGAGTAGGACTGATCGAATGTTAAAATGGTTTAAATGATACAGATAGTCTAGTGAACCTAATTACACCTACTAAAAAGCTAACGCGTATATTTTAATTTGATCATATAAATACAACTATACACATTTCTTTAATTAAGTGAATTATGCAATAATTAATCAAGATCATCTCAGGGGCCGAAAAACCCTTCTCGCGGGCCTGATTTGGTTTGCGGGCTTTGACATATGTGATATCAGGGATTTATTGTGCCGAGTAAATGTTTCAGGTGATGAGATTTCTATTACTGTATATTTCCTCAGTGAATGTCCATTTCAATCATTAATTTGGCATGTCGTAATGCAACTTAAACTGGTCAAATTTGACCACGCAAATTTTAACAGTTTGCAGTTTTCAGCTGTGCACATCTTAATTGTCAATTCTTGAATTCAGGTCACTCGGTCCGTCTTTTGGGCCAGAAGAAAGATGGAGGACGGAGACTAGGAGGAGCTAGATTGGATCTGCCCAAGATTCGGAAAAACCCTCTCATTGAAATAATCTCTATTAACACAGGGTAAGTACATTATTATCTACTGAAGCTTTGTTTGTTGACTCGTTGTATGCTGGTGAAATGGTGAAATTAAATTAATATACTCTCTTTGGTACTAATGCACATTTTCTGGGATTATTTCATGTATTTAATTAATCTACAAGCTCATGTTTTCTTATTCTCATTGGAACTCCAAAAAACAGTTCAGGCAAAATGATTTAATCGTGCCTGACCTTCACTAACGATAATCCAGCAGTGTGCATCTTCTGTAATGCGCTCCATCACAAAGCAATGGACTGAACATATTTGATTCACAATGCTTGTTTGCTTTGGTTCTTTTGTTATGCCACTTTAATCTTGTATGTAAGCATCACATATTTTCTTTTGACATACCCGGTGCAGAGTTTTCAATGGTTTACTGGCCCTGGTGACTTTATGGATTAGCTATTTTTTCTTATCCATTATGGCAGACCCTTGCATTCTAGAGTACCCTTACCTGCCCTTGGGTTCTGGACCTAAATTTATTAGTGCCTAAACACAACGGAGATGTTGTTATTAGGAATTTGACATTGATGCAGCACAAGGAAATTCTCCATCCATACCATATTAGTATAGATGTCATACTCTATGTAATGTATAATTTAGAGCTTGGATCAAGTCGAATGTTCCCATTTTTTGTTCTCTTTTGTGTGGCTTTATTTTATTATCGAAGGGGATTTTTGGGACGGCGAACTAATCCTCTTGTTTTTGTTATTTTGCTACTGGAAGGCTTTTAAAAGCTTGTTGGATAACATGACCGGTTGTTGCAAATCCAGGCTCAACATCTGCTTTTGTGTAATTTGGTCAACCATTGGTGTCCTTAATTTGACCAATGTCCGCTGATATAAAATTATATGTGAGAAAGACACTGTCTTCTCTATTAGATCTGCTTTTAGATAATCCATTTTAAATCCTCCTCTGAAGTAATGACATCATTTGTGACATTTGTTAGCGGGGAAAAACAAGAGAGATCTTTGTGCGACACGCAACTGTGGAGCAGGCACAACTTCTGCTGCCTCCAGCCTCAAAGGATAACTTTGGAAAGATGACAAGAAGCATTAAAGGACTTTTTATTTTGGACAAATGTTACTCTGAAGCCTTGTTCCAGCTCAAACATTTATATATATAAACCTTTTGTAGGGCTGCAACAAACATTCAGTTGATCTGTTAATCATTTTCATGATAACTCTTGGAATCGTATTATCAAAAGGTTTTTTATTTGAATTATTGAATTCTTTTCAAATTACAGTGTAAAAAAACTAAACCTTCAAATAAACGATTCTCACTTATTTGCACAATAAAGTACAAGAAAATATTCCTCATTATTTGTCATGGTATAAGCTAATTTTCAGCAACAGGCTGAAACCATTACTTTTATTACGACCCCGAAACAGCTTGTTTGGATAAACAGAAACGATAACACACATTAAAAATAAATTGTGTGACTTACTAAGATACTGTAGGTTCTGATGTAGACAAAATGTGATTTTGAATTTAAAATTTCTATCCCGAACGGTCAGGGGGATATTTCAAACAAAGAGACCCATTTTTTTCAGTGTTCAAAGTGTAAAAAAAATGCCAATCATTGTTGTCAAAAATAATTTTGAAATGTTTCTATTTCATTTTAGATGAAATATACAATGCTTATTTATCCCCAAAAGTGCCAGGTTTTGTTGCGTTTACTTAATGATTCTTTTTTTTTTCTTTCAAAAATAATCACCCCACTTTTGCGCTTATTTTAAATAAAATCACACCCTCTGTGGCTGTTGACTATCTTATGTCCCAATTTTTCTATTGTTTGCAAAGAAAATCTAAAACATGTTAATTAGTTGCATTTCCCTGGTAAGTAACTACGGCATATGCGTTTTATTCTATTGTTTAATATCATACTTCATACTTAATAATTTATTTTACTTAACTCTTACTCTGTCATCTTATTTTGTAAAAAAAATGAAAGTGAATATTATTTTTAGAATATTTGCATATTAATATAATTTTTTTTTAGGGAAAGCAACCCTCTGGGTAAAATCATTTTGATACGTTGACCTACAATAAACACACACATTTTGAGATGTTTTTTTTCTAAATTGTTTAATTTTAAGTTGGGGATGGGCCCAATTTTAAACCTATTGAACTTATTTTGACCTAAGTGTTTTCCGAGTAGTTTCCAGATGGAGTACTTTTACTACCCATCCTCTGGTATTCAGGATTGCAAGGCAATGTTGACTGTTATTGAAATCACCATAATTTCATTATTCTTCACCACAATTTATACCTCCTCTCTTTAACTGAACTCAATCTAGTATGTCATCTGTCTTGCCATACATCTGAGGAATTTTCCTGAGCAGTTCTAGGTCAGTAACCTGAACAGAAGAGGGCTTGGAACACAGCCCTGGGGAAAGGCAGTGCTGAAGGTGATGGAGAAGGGGCCAGTTGTAGATCATATTGCCCTTTAGTCTGTTGGTCAGCTAGTGTTGTTCCCCAGTGTGCGATGATGGTGTTGAGACAGGAGGGATTCAGGAAGTGCAAGGAAGTGGTGCTCTTTCTGATTTCCAGCTGGGTGAGGCTGGCGGAGGGGGGTTTGACGGGGTTTTACATTATATGCTTCCTGAAGCACTTCATGACTTTTGAACCAAGATCTTCTAGCCTGTTGTTCAGACTAGTAACTATGAAGGTATTTTCTACAGGGCTAGTGGAGGTAGTATTTTGACAAGTTGGGACAGACACTTGTTGGGCTGAGGCGCTGAAATGTGTTCTAACACCTTGATCAGATAGTGGAAACACCCTTCAGTACTGTCCTACAATATTGTACATTTTTGTGACATTAATCCTTTCCTGGGTTTTCCTGGCGGCTGCCAAGGATAAGGGTGGTGTTAATCTGACATGGTGGGGGTTGTTTTTTTTTTTTAAAGTGGGGGTTGAACTTATTGTGGGCATGTGGCATGTAAGGGTTTCTTAAATATTGGATTTAGCATGTGTTTTGATAATCCAGGGCCACTTCGCATCTGCGCTGCACAAACTCAGTAAATAAAATAAAGATATAGGCACATTTGAAAATTACAACACTTTTCAAGTATAAAAACAGACATGCTGCCTATTTTAAGTGCATTTTTCAGTTTTTTACTTTCATCTTTTATGTATTTATTAAATTTGCCATATATCTTCCTCAGTGCGATGTTTACGTAAAAATATGATTTTAACATTGTTGATTATCGCGTGCAGCCTATTGGTATATATATATATATATATATATATATATATATATATATATATATATATATATATAGTGTATATATTTATTTATATCAGTGTTCGAAATAACGTCTGGCTGGACGCCTGGGGCGTGCATTTTTTACGTCGGGCCTGCAACTTACACAACGTCTGCTCGGGTGGCCGACAACTTTTTCTCGTAAAAAAAAATCATTAGTTTTTATTTCTTATTGCCTTATTATTTTTTTTTCAAATCAAACCTTTGCTTTATTCCGATTTTGAAATCTTTGTTCGGTTTGGAAATTTCAGAAGTTCGTTTGGCAATTTGCATACTTGACAGCCAATCAGAAGCCTGCATCGAATGCCTTTGTGCTTCCGGACTTTCCCGAACGTTATGAGGTCATGCATTTGCATATAATTTTCCAAAGTAGACTCACAGAGAACGCAAGAAAATTGGATAAGGGGTTAGGAATCAAGCCAAAACCTCAGCCCCAAAAGAAGCTAACAAAATTTATGACGCTACAACACGTAAACGTACATTAAAAGCATCGTGGAAAGAGGAGGTCACGTGGCTTGTAGCAAAACTACGCAAAGCAAACATTGCATGAATGAAGATGAGTAAATACAGGTACATACTGATGGCAGACGGAAAACAGCGATGTCATATATATGCATTGAATGTTATGAATAGATTTATAATAAACTTAATTTTAAAGTGTTCTTCTGTTATATATTCTGATTATCAATCCCTAATACTTTGCAACAGCGTTTTTTTTTGTGATTACCGTATTTTCTGCACTATAAGGCGCACCTAAAAGTCTTAATTTTTTTCAAAACCTGACCATGCGCCTTATAATACAGTGTGCCTTATATATGGATCAATATTAAGTCGCAAAGTCTTGCAACTAATGCAAAAGCAGCCGCCGACTAGATTTTCCCCTGAACGCGAAGTAGTCCGCGGTGTATGCTGGGATTTATATACCGGCGTTTCATTGGCTAACCAATGTGTCAATCATCATTTGAATCGATCACTATTGGCTAAAGTTATTCGGAGGTAAAGGGGGCGGATCCTTTTTATCATTTACAGGCTCGCATAGGCTAAAGGGGCAAAACAAAGCCTGCAATTGGCCGAAAAAGATGAGTCAATCATCAGTTGAATCGATCACTATTGGCTAAAGTTATTCGGAGGTAAAGGGGGCGGATCCTTTTTTATCATTTACAGGCGTTGCATAGGCTAAAGGGACAAAACAAAGCCTGCAATTGCCTGAAAAAGATGAATGTGAATAGCATGTTCGGTAGAACTACGGCATAGAGTAAACAGTATTTTACTATTCTGTACTGTATTTGTAAATATTTTACTCTCCTGGATTTACTACATTCACGGATATAAGAGGACCATGGTTGCACATTATTATTGAACACAACGACTTCGGTGAGCTACTCCGGCTAAATATTTTCCCAGTATCTTGTTTCAGAGTGATATCGATGTTTGTGTGATGGGTCTTTTTTTTAAATTATACTCAATTCCAAGTGTTTATTGTCATATGGGGCGGCAGTAGCTCAGGAGGTAGAGCGCTCGTCTTGGGATCAAGGGATCCCAGTTCGAATCCCGGTTCGTCCGTGTTACATGTCGAAGTGTCCTTGGGTAAGACACTGAACCCTTAATACCCCCAATAAGCAGGTTAGCGCCTTACATGGCTGCAAGGCCGCTATTGGGAAATGTGGAGCACATTGTAAAGCGCTTTGGGAAGTCATTGACTTGAAAAGCGCTATATAAATGCAGATCATTTCATTTCATATGCACAGTAAAGTTGCGAGCGAAAAGAAAATAGAAACTAAGGAATGGTTGGCTTTTCTTGAATCCCAAGACTTTAACCTTCCGAATGATATTTGGAACGATGCATTTGAGTGACATTGTACGGACACCGGATCCGCTCCTGTCTACGACACGTATTTGCTTCTTTGCAAGCTTTCGGAATGTTAAGGGGGTAATAAGTTTGACTGAACTATCTGACTGTTTTGTCCACGTTCCCATTGTAGCGCCTTATAATCCGGTGCGCCTTATGTATGGAAGATATAGGACCAAAAGCTATTTTTTGGGGGTGCGCCCTATAACCCGGTGCGCCCTATAGTGCGGAAAATACGGTAGTCGCCTTATTGCATATCAAGTTGTGAAAAATGGGCAGGTAACTTTCTGGCAGGCAGGCAACTTTTCAGATTATATGTATGTATATATAATATACACACATACACCTATTTTTTCATGATATTCTAACATTTTGATATTCACATTTTGGCCATAATCAGAAAATGTAAACAATAAAAGACTTGCATTATATCAGTTGATTTGAATTGGATCCAGGATATATGACATTTTTGATTTTTAAATACATTACAAAAAATATAGGAGTTTATCACAACATTTTTTTTGAGTCAGTCCTGTATATATAATGTTAGCGGTGCAATGAGCTGACAGATCAGGACGAGGCAATACGTGTTTTACAGAGAAAAAAATAGCTGTAATGTATTTATTACTATTGCAATCGTTTGTGTTTTACTGTAGAGTCTACACTAATTAAACTAGTCGTGTCACCTATACTTTAAGCACACCAAGCCTCAGAACTGCATTAATGTGCTATTTTTTACACTTGTAGGCAATGTTCCCTCTAATTTTCCACGGGTCTGAGCGTTCACACAAAGTCGGTGAGCAGCGCTTGAAACAACAGTGAGCAACCATAATCCCAAGTGTGGCAAGATCATTAATTATCAAACATGTCCAAAACTTGACATCAAGTTACATTTTGCTGAGTTTCCGGCAATGCAAATTATTTTTCTCTTTTGAATGAATTGACTCATGTACTATTGCAAAGGTTGTACGGCCTACAAACGTTGTTTGTTCTTACAATTCTTTCACAAGATATCCATTTCTTTTTATTTCCTGATATATTTTGTCGCATAATGTTAACATTTTTGGGGGCTTATTTAGTCGGTTGTAAGATACAGAACTGTACTTAATCACACTTTTTAGTGGAAGTACATTGTTGGCAACAAGATTCACTTGATATAATTGGAAATTGTTTGAATGCAACACAAACTTCTTCTTTTTTTCCGTGTTTTTTTTCTACCTTTTTTTTAAATTCCTTTAAGAAAAAATCTCATTGTGTTTATTTTTTTCCGAGCTGTTACTTTTTTCCTTTTGTTCTCTATTTACTTTTTTCCCACATTTCTTTCTTTTCTTTTTTCTGGCTTTTTTTCTAAATTTTTCCTTCTTTTTTTCTCTTTTCCCCTACTTTGTCATTTTGGTATTTTTTTCTTTTTTGTTCTATTCCCCCCCTTCCTTTAAATCATTTTGTGCATAATTTTACTTAATATTTGGTCATGTTGGGATTAAAGAAGCAAAAACAACCTGAAGAGCCGTTTAGGACCCGAAAGAGACGGTTCCTTTTAGTGAGCCGAGCCGAAGAAGCCGGTTCTCGACATACTCTACTAACTTTACTCAACTTCGTTCGACTTCAAAATACCGCCCTTAGGACACAACGTCAGGGGAACCCGTGTATTTTTATCTTCATGCACTGTAACTTTCGCTTCTTAATTAGTAATTTTGAGCCCTCATTTTTGTGCGCTAACTAGATTTTCTTGTGCGCCGAAAATGTCCGAGCAGTGCGCAATTGCGCATGCGCGCAGCTTAGGCGGAACACTGGTTGTAGGCAACTTAAGACAAATGTAGTTCCGTGTTTCAATTGATTCTGGACATGGCTTCCATTATGTTGCATAACAATATAATTTCTACTTATTAACCCAAAATAGGATGAGTGTCCCTCACTGTCACCCCTTTTGTTGACTAAATTAGTTTTATACTCACATGGGGGGGGGTTAAAAAATCCATATAGTCTGGCTGACACTCATGCCCTGGGCACTTTATAAAAGAAGCATTAGGAGATTTGTTTCTGGTCCATTAAGCATTTGCTTGAGTCAACTTACGGTATTTTGGGTCCCAAAACAACAACAAAAAACTTCACCTCATAAAATGTTAACATAACATCAAATATAATCTAGTTGACGTTAGTCATTGTGATACATGCAAATATAAGTACATCTAGCTAGTTTAATATTTACAGCAAATGCAAATTTATATGAAGAGAAAGAGTTTATGCCAATAATATCCTTTGCAGTCCTTGGCACTGAATGAGTTCGTAAAATTCATTGAAAAGGAAGGTACAAACAAATTCAATTTGGTGAAACAAAATGAAATGAATTTAATTCCTTAAATGGCTTTTCTGGAATTGTCTTTTTTGGGGGGGAAAATGAGCACATTCTAACAAGGTCATTGGGTATGTACAATATGAACAAAATAGCAAGTAAAAATATAAACATTTAACTGCATAATGAAATAAAGCCTATATTAGTTTGTCAAATTATTAAAGAAAAAACAAACAAAATTTTAAAATTTTATGGCCTACACCCCTCGAGGATGGTAAAAATTGCACTGCAAACACAATAAAATTGAGCATGTGTGTCACCAAAACTTTATCTAAAATACAAAATAATATTTGAAGTGCATTTTATTTTGGTTAAAATGATTGAAAATGCTTAAAGGGAATTATAAACCTATTTTTTTTTTACAAACATTTTGCAGATATTAGAGAAAAATCAGGGTAACGGAAAAATGCGGACATGGAATGTTGCTCCAAACATAAAATCGCCTATTTGTCTCGTTTGCTTGTTGTCATAGCTGCAAATCCATATTCTCCAAATTGTATCATGTTCTCATTGCTGGCATTTCATTTTAAAATAGAGCTAAGCGTTGTTTCTCATGTTGTTCTCATCATAGCTCCTTCCTGCAAACAGTTATGCTCGAGGGCAGAGTTTGTTGCTCAAATAGCCTGTGAGAAGTGGGGGGGAGGAGTAGACTGCACTTGTCTCACTAATGTTCTGTTTTGTGTCCCAGTTTTAGAACACACTTGATGCTATTAGCCAAGCTGGTGCTTTTTGTATGTCTAAGTGTATGAGTCTGGCCCAAGGGGACTCCAAGGGTCCCTTCTTACTCTTCCAGTGTTTATCCGTGTGTGTGAATGTGTATGTGTGTGTTCGGTAGCAACAAAAAGTCTCTTTGTGAGCTTGCTGAATCGGGATGCTTTAGCATCATAAACCAGGAATTTACAGCCACTCAGTCAGAATGGGTCATTAAATTTCGGTGTGTTGTGTGCTGCTGTTTGTTTGTGTGAACCATTGCTTTTGGACTCCAGGCCTTGAAAAAAAAGCGATTTGTTCCACAGTTACAGCTCATTTCATTTCATTATGTGCCCTTTCCCTTCTCTCTATTTAGTTATGTTCTTGGTGGTTATGATCTCTCACATTGCCGTTTTAATGCTAGTGTCTTTTTTCATCTTCTTCAAACCAATAGCACAGGTAAGACTAGCTGTTAAGATTTTTTTTTTTCTCATTTAGTTGCTCAGCAGCCAATATCTTTTGTTTTAGAATATCTCTTTGAGTGATAACATTTGAAAGCTTAATTCATGAGTCTAAATTTATACATATTTTTAAGGAAGTAAAACACTTTTTTTTTTCCTATGAAGGCTTTGGAGATAGGGTTATACATATTTGATTAGCTGTTATATTATTTTTTCAATCATTGCATCAAACACACTAAAATGTGTTCAATTCAATCATATTGTTCTAAAACCGAACAGAAAACTGACATTTTAGGGATCAGCTTTAGCCACAAAAACTGCAAATCTTTTTTTTATTATTGTTAGATTAACCCCAAGGGTCATGAGATCGAACCTCATGTGTGGAGTTTGCATGTTCTCCCCGTGCTTGCGCGGGTTTCCTCCGGCCACTCCGGTTTCCTCCCACATTCCAAAAACATGCATGTCATGTTAATTGGCCGGTCCGAATTGTCCCTAGGTGTGAATGAGCGAGTGAGTTGTCCGTCTCTGTGTGCCCTGTAACTGGCTGGCAACCAGTTCAGGGTGTCCCCTGTTCACTGCCTGAAGATAGCTGGGATGGTCTCCAGCACCCCTGCTACCCTACTGAGGATAAGCGGTGCAGATAATGGATGGATAGATTAACCACAGGGAAAGCGAACGGATATCTTAAAAATCTTGTAACTCCATAACTATGTAACTCCAAATGAGACGTTCAAAACATTACATTTGTTTAATCATTGACTTTGCTATTTCACATCACAGTTTATATTTAATACTAATTCTTCAAGCCCCTGACATGTTAACTGACCAATATTGAGTGGTTCCAAATACTAGTAATATTCCATAGTTTACTTTGCCAGTTTATAGAAAATTACAAAGTATGCATTTTCTATGAAGGTTACAGAACAAGCAAACGATTATCGTTTTTGTAGTGACAATGTTGATTGTTCCTTGGTTATTTATGGTGCATTTTTTCCATCTTCTGTGTATGATTACCAGCATGTTTAATGTGTGTTTGTTTCTCTCTAAGAACCATTTTCAACTTAAAAATGCTGCTCCTAAATGTTACTCCAAAACATTTTAAACATCTACAAATTCGGTCCATTCTGGAAATGATGTTCAATGTTTGGCAGATCTGAACATTACATATGCAATTCAGTAGTTTGTGGTGTGTAGGTGAAAAGTCGCTGATATGCTTTATTTTCACTCAACTGATAGTAGATCAATCAATAAGTCGTCAATTTTAAGAATTAAAAATACTCCATATGTACATTGTAGTACTCATTTTTATATAATGGAAATTCATCTATAGCATAACCCATAAGTTGACAAGAATGAACCTCTTTTGACAACTTCCCAAATAATTCTATTAATTACAAGGCCAAAATATACACTGGCATCTGTTAGCAGTTAAGACAAAACAAATGGATTTGCCGTGAAAGTGTTTATGTGCAACACTGAGTGGAATAACTGTGTTTATTTGTGTTAAGTCCCACAAGTGTGTTTCCAGTGATTTCCTTTTGTCTGCCACGACTTCTCCGACCACTCTTTGGGTCGACAAAGTACAATAATAATCTTATCAACCTCGCTGCTGACCTTAACATAGTATTGTGTTGACATTGTAACCAAGGTGTAATGTTAACAGTTTGAAAGGAAGGTACATTTAGGGTCACAACACGGACGTGCTGAGGAAAAACAATGAACCGTTAGCTTCGGATGCTCATGGTTGGAACTCCTCACTAAAACCGCAGCCACAACACTTATGTTCTGTTTGGCCGAGCTAAAATTACCTTAGAAAAAGAGATGGTTGAAACAATTGCACTTTGACCTGATGTGCAGCAAAAGCATTTCTTGCCCTTGACATGACTCTGTAATATAATAAAGTGAAGTTCAGCATTTCTGATATATTTTATTCTTCTTAGAGCAATCATAATAACAAGTTACACAATATTAAAGAGGTTGAAAGCGGACAGACTTTTTCTTCCTCCACGCGTCCGAATCAACATCGGGTCACAAGACGGGATGAGTAAGAACAAGTGCTGGAGGTAGCAGTTTGAGGTTATGATTCCAATAACACAGATAAATAAAACGGAATGTTCTGGGCTTTGAATACATAACAAGGCTGAGGTGATTTCACAAGTATGCTTTCAAAATGGTACAATCATTCATATACCAAAGGGGCGGAGCAAAGAAGTTAGTGTAAAATTCACAAGTCTTTTGTCCAGACTGAAACATGCTGGTTGTTTGATAAGATTCGAGGCCTCCCAACAGAAAATTAGAACACCATATAGAATAATGTAGAAATGTTTTAACGACTACGAAAAAATGATCGTGTCGACAAATGAACAAGACAAGGAGTAAATAGGTACATTCAAATCTATGGATAATCATAGGTTGCATTAATTAGATCTAAATTATTAACTTGAATTATAACGTTTTGCGTTTGTATCTTTGCGGGTGACCAAATTACACCCCAAAATGCCTTTCTCTTCATTCAGTTCAGAATCGTGTGTGCTTTGTGAAGACTTGACGAGTCAGCGATACAATACTGTATTTTAGTAGTTCTCAACCTTTTCTCTACCATAGACCTGTTTAATTTCTGACAGTATTTTCGCCCAATAATAACATCAGAAACTTAAAAAAACTTAAAAAACTAAAAATAGTGAATATTTTGTGATAAAACCAATTTAATATTATTATTGTGGTTTGGCCAAATAATAACAACAACAATATGGTATCGTGACAAAAAAAATAGTGTGACGACATAAAACCCATTTATTTATGGTAACTTGAAAACATATTCTACATTTTGTTCTTTTTCATTTTCATTTTACTAAATTTGTTAAAAAAAAATCCTGCCTTATTGTAGCTGTACATCATTTTTATAAAACGTATTGCCTTATTATCACTAAGGCAGTACGTTGTTTTTATTCCAGGCGGCATTTTTTTGGAGCTGCACAGTCTAATCCAGTGAACCTTATAGTGCAGAAAATACGGTAGATTGTGTCACACACCTCCCCCCTCCCTTGGCAGTGCACCGCAGCGGTCTTCCTGATGTTTATCAAACCAATGTATGGGTAGTTTTCAGCTCCACTGGTCTGAACATATTATTCCATTTCCCTCTTTCCCACTGTTTAACACACAAACACACAAATGCATGTTAGACACACACACAAACGTATGAGCTTGGGCACACAAAACCACTCTACTCCCGCTCAATCACCAGGAGACCAGGAGGCCCGGCGCTCCCTGCTGTAAATCCAGAAGATTGATGTGTCTCCTTGGACAAAATGAGATTGTGCGTCATTACAAGACATTACGCGACAGAACCCTCCCGGGTAACCGAATTAACGCCAGCGTGTCGGAGGGGAAGCGAACTTCACATGAGCACGTTCGCACGACACATCTCCGAATATTTGAATACTCTAGTTTCCGCCCTACAAGTGTTGACGTTTCCCCAGTGAGCTGAAAGTTTTGAAGGTGTTAATTTGACATCAGCACTTCCAATTTTCTATGGAGGACTGAACTTGCCATATGTAGTAATAAAAGCAGAAATAAACTACAATGGTTGTGCACCATCAGAGCATCACCTGCGTTGAGACGCAAAACCAATTTTGGGTGCCATTTCCCTTTTTGGCAGGGTACATTGCACATTTAAATGGAAAACACAAAGAGTAAGAATGAGTCCAGATGGAGACAAAAATTGGGGTACAAATAGCCCAAACATGTATTGGTCGACATATATTTTGTTAGGAAAATATTAATTTCAAGAAGCAAAGAATACCAGGAGAAAACAAAGGGGTTTTTTTAAGGGTTATTGTTCTATCTTCGTTATTCATTATCCATTATCCGTTATCGGTCAGTTCATAATACGCTACAAAGCCTAGGAGCCGGGACACTTACTCTCAGCCAAAAGGCCAAGCTAAGGTCCTAGCCCTAAAGCAAATGCACCGTTCCCGGAGGTACTGCAATACCGGGCCGATGCGTGGAGTGGACAGAGCAAGCTCTTATTCCATCTCCGAAATGCAAAAATCAAAGATCATGAAGGCTAAGCTAAGGTCCTAGCATTAAGTATAAAGTACTCAGTTCAACAACTACTCTCGGCCAAAAGGCCAAGCTAAGGATCTAGCATCAAAGCCTTGCTGCAGAGTCAACAATACGAAAGTTTCTAATAAGCTTTTGTTGTTGCATTTTTTTTTTTTATACATCTAGGGCAACCTAACTGACTGCTGGTGAAAGATTAATATATATATATATATATATATATATATATATATATATATATATATATATATATATATATATATATATATATATATAGGTATACTTCCCAAACATTAATTTTATCACTGCAAATATATTCCATTCAAATAAACTATAATAACAATAGATAAACCTAAACATATGATATAAATGCAATTTGTTTAATTTATAAATTGTCATTTATTTTGACATGTATTTTATTTTGTCCTGTATTGTGTCATTTATTTTGTTGTGTATATTGTCACAACAAAATGTTATTCAAATGAGGAGTCAGCCCAGTTGACAGAGCTTACCACTTATTGGTTAATCACTGATGAACGGATTGGCTCTGGGTGAAAAGATCAGCCAGTTTGACCTGCCCCCTCATTTGAATAACATTTTGTTACTACAAAATACACGAAAAAAAATGCATGAGAATGAGTAGATGACAAAATGCATTTGACAATACATGAGAAAATACATGACGAATATGCGACTAAACACACATGACAATATACACGACAAAATAAATGACAAAATAAATAACAAAATAAGTAAATGACACAATGCATAAATATATAAATACATTGTTTGTACTGCCCAAAAAGCTGACTTGGCAATTTTGGTTTGCCACCCATAAATAGTTTAATGTATCGTGGGTAAAGCTCAAATGTCGCACAGCCATCCTAGTTTATTTATGTGTTCATTTCTTTATATGGCATATAATTGTAGGTATTTATATGTTTTTCTATTGGATTGGTCCTCCTCACTTTTTAAGTGACAGATTTGTCAGTGCTCGATCTCTCTCTACCAACCATGAGTCTTGATTTTTTTTTTCTCATCCTTAATAGTGAGTCGACAGGAGCGGTGAGGCTTGGATAATTGTGTTTTCAGTAAGCTGATTGTTGTTGATGGTTGACTGTCTGAGCATTTTTAGGGGGTAGAAAAACACAGCTTTTCACAAGTCATCCAGCAAAGTCAAATAAAGCATGACTGCTTTTTCCATTCTTAAAATGAGGATTTTGATCTTTTTGGAAGATGCATTGGTCTGTATCTGCATGCGTTACCTTTTTTGTTTCAGCTCACCTCACATGATACCAAGAAACATGGTATGAACCTCGAATTTTGAACACAATGGGTTGTTTGCTTGGAATTTGCAATGTTGTTGGCTTGGAAATGGGCAATTCAGTGCATTTTGTTTTCAAATTTTGCTCATACTAATTGTAAAAGATCCACATTCTCTTGTGATTTCCCTTTCCCACAACACACATGAAGCATTTGTTATATAATATCCTGCAGCCATTACTTAACTGTCAAGGACATTAATAAGAAATGCATGTACTTTAAAATCTGAATTATGTGTCAGGAGTAACTAGTCCAACATTTTTATACTGTATTTGTTCATAAAACTTACTTTGCAATGATCCTTGAACTCTTTCAATATTGTTGACCGGTATTCACATCCATGAGAGCGCCAACAAGAAGTGCAATTAACTAAAATTCCTCTCAACTATTAATTAACAATGTGCAATGAAATGTCTTGGGCAGTTCTGGTTTTGCCATAAGCTGGTAGAGGGAATTAAACACACTTGAAGTTGTAGGGTAAATGGGCCATCAAGAGACAAAGTTTGGATACTTTAGCTCAGGGATGTCAAACTCATTAAGGCTCTGGGGCCAGATCCATAATTTGGTCTCAGGCTGGCCGGATCAATAGAAGAATGTCACTTCCACATTTTAATCTTTGTTATTAAATTTTACTCTTTATCATATAGCGTACATTAGTAACTTATCCTACATATTATAATCTTTTCTAGACAAGTCAAGTCAAATTTATTTATATAGCCCTTAATCACAAAAATGTCTCAAAGGACTGCACAGGATTACAGTTACAAAATTACACAATTACCTGATCTTAAACCAGCACTATCTATCTTATCTACCTTGGTCATATCCCTCAAGAGGGGTGACCGACAGCAAGACACACACATACAATAACAAAGAAAATAAAAGGGAAATAAATAGCAAAAAAAAAAACACAAAATTTTTTGGACCATGGCCAACCCAATTGCCCAAACACCCAAACAAGTTAGGCACCTCGGCACCCAAGTTGGTCATGCTTTCGTCCCTCCAGATGAAATGGGACACCAGAAAGCGGCCATGTCACTCAGGTCAGGGTGACACATCACACTCTTTTGTTCAACAGCAGGGCCCGACAGCTTTTACTGGTTTACCCCTGCCGCATCATACGGGTGCCGAGCCCATCCTTAAGAACGCGTCCACAATCCCACTATCCTTTAACAACACCTCTCCACTCCTTTCTATCACCAACAAGAGCTCTAGCTTCCATTATATTTAGACCTCTTTCCTGCAGTGCACTCATAACACCATCCATCCACGTCAATCGGGGCCTTCCTCTTGGTCTCCTTCCTTTGACTTCTGCTCTGTAGATCCTCTTCAACATTCGCTCCTCATCCATCCTCTCCATGTGTCCAATACAACCAAGTACTCTCTTATCAACACGCTTGCTCAGTTCCACGACTACTCCATTTCTGTCTCTCACAATTTAATTTTTCAGTCTATCCAATCTTGTCACTGATGTTTCTAAACACAAAACAATTATTTACACTGGGGAAAAATATTTTCATGTTTAAATGTGTTATACTTCTTGGTTGGATCCCTGAACCTTTAAGGTCAGTTGGGCACCTACTTCTAGTCGCCTGATATATAGTCCTTTTTTTAATGTGGCCTATGAATACTTTTGCGTCCTGTTAACAGTAAATTTCAAGACAATGTTAAAAAAAAATCACACTCGCATTCAAAGCATTTTAAATAAATTGTTTTAAACAGTGCTAGCCTGTGGAGTAGTGTATCTTAGTTGATCTTGATATTTCCACTATGTATTTTTTTTTCCTTTTAACAATGACCTGACTTATTTCATAAAAAACCCTTATCGAGGTCTGCCCACAGTCAAAACAAGAAGTTTTGAAAACACTCCGAGGTCCCCTGTTGACACGAGCCTGTGACCCCTCACACATGCACTGTGCATGTGCACGCCCAACACAACAAAGGGCGACTTCTGCCACATTTAAACATCTCCAAGATCTTCTCGTGACCTTTTGTTAAATTCACATTCCGTTCCCCCCCTCGTAGCGTGACAAAATCCACTCGCAAAGACCCGATTGAACAAATTGTGAGCTACGCTCTTATTTGTCGGACAAAACTCAGAAAAGCAGTCGGATCTTTGTGCTTGCATGCGTGTACACAGAAGCCAACACAAATTTTAATATGGGAACTGCGGGCAAACCTTGTGCGTGTTTATTTCTTATCATTTCTACTTTGAGTAGAGATAATTATTGACAAAAGTGAAAAGAACTCAGCAGGGACGCATTATTTTTTTTTTTTATAACATAAGCCCACATGTGTCAAACTCATGGCCTAGATTTTCATGTCGGATATCATTTGATGTGGCCTGCAAAACAAGGCTAAGAGAAGCACAAGACAAAAATGACCACCTTGCATCAAAAAAAGACCTTCTGTTTTGAATATGTCCACTGGATGGTGCCAAAGCCGAGCGCCACTATATCTGGATTTGATGAATACCATTTATCAACCAGAGGAAACTCCCAACTCAATGTTGACTAAAAATATTCGTTGACACGCTGTTTAAGGCACAGTGATTGCATGTCTCTGTTAACTGCAGCATTGGAAATTATCAAGGTTTGCAGAAGTTTAAAGAATCTCTAGCCCCTTTCTATATTAGATATTAAATCTACAAGATCCCATACTCGGGTAAACATTTTTATAAAAAAAATACTTTTAATTATTAATTCAATTATTTAAATTACATAAAAGTTAGTCACTTGATGTTAAACATTTACTTTAAATATTTTTAAAGCATTCGAACACATGAAAAAATGTTTTGTGTTGTTTTTCCTTCTACAGAAATCATATTAAAAAAAATCATGTTTCTCTCCCCCATCATTTTCATTTCAAAAGGTTTTTGACAAAGCTACTTGGAGCCACTTAAGTAGCGCTAAAAAGCCGCATGCGGCTCTACAGCAGTGGTCGGTAACCTATGGCTCTTTTCATGAGTACATACGGCTTCCAAATAAAATTAGACTAATCCTAATCTCTTCTATAGCATTCGAATTCTCATAAGCTCAGTGTTGTGTCTAGTGCTCATACAGCCGATATAACGCTAACAGTATAAATTATTCGGTTCAGTATATTGTGTAAACAAAACACTCCCCACTACAGTTTACAGACAAGGTTTCACACTTACAGCTCCAATTTGGATGTACATAACGAAGGCATTTTTTACATGGAAGCTCATTAAACAGGTCCACTTAGGTTCACTGTTGAGACAATTTGTGAGAAAGCCCACGGAAAAACTGCAAACACCTAGAAACGCCAGCCTAGCACACAGAATAATTTGATTGAGTGAGCTGTAGGTGTGGGCAGAGGTATGCACACAGTTCACTTCTTTCTGCCCAGCGCCGTCTGCACTGTAGGTAAATACGTCAGTATCCCTGTTTGTAGTATTTTGTGACATTTTCACACAAAAAACTCAGCTTGCACCTTGTATTAAGACCAATTATTTAGGGACAAAATGAAGGTCAAAATGAGCCTCAACAATCTTAAGTAATTCGGAGAGGGAGACGAGTTTAAAGTGGGACACAGACTCTGGCATTATTCTTATTTCTCACATATTATCAAAGCATCTTACCTCACACAGTGAAATAAAATGTGCTGAAAATTTTGATTTTGTCCGGAGAGCAGATGGCGGTTTCGCTGAAATTTTCTAAAATATATGGTATGGCTCTCTTTAAAAAAATAAAAAAAATAAAAATATTTTGCTATTATGGCTCTTAGAGTCGAAACAGTTCATGCCCCCTGCTCTAGACCCACAGGTTGCTGATCCCCGTACTACACAATACTGCAACATCTAGTAGTCAAATATTACACACTGTCCCTTTAAAATTTAATTTTGACTTTGATGATTGGCCTGCTTTGTGGCCTCAAGGTTGGGCACCCGCCCTGAGACTTGGAGGTCGCAGGTTTTCGCCCTGGCTGGGTTACACCTAAGACTTGGGGAAGTTGAATACCTAATGATTGATGAAAATACACACATAAGAACCCTCAACTTTGACTTGGCAATTAATAACCATGCAATTTTTTGGCTTTTATAATAGCACTTTAAAGTTTTTTTTCCCGATTTTGCCCGTGCAGCCGAAACTTTATTTTGATAATTGCGCTTCTCAAGTCTGTCTGGCACAAAATCTCTTCAACGCAGTAAGACAAACGCACACACGGTCCAATTTGTTTATGCGTGCACCATTTTTCTAATTAATGGGCTTACTCTACGTGCTTAACATTGAAAAACCTTTTCTTGCTTAACTGTCTCTGAGTCTGTGTCTTTTAGACGCACGAGGGAGCCCCCCTATAAATAAACTACTTGTTTATGTGCATGCAAGATTGTGCGTGTGTGTGGACTTGTCACGGGAGGGCTTACAAATGTATAGAAAAACCACAGGGCTTTCTTTTTTCAAGACTGCAACACAATAGTGCTTTTAACACACACACTGACGTGCACAAACCAGCTCCAGACTCACTGGGGAGGAAGCCCCTTCTCATTGTAACACATTCAGGAACTACACACTTGTCAAGTGCTCCAGCTACCTCTGTGGTTTAATTAGCTTGCAGGAAACATAGGGGAAATAGTGACAAAGGAGGACATAGCATAGATAAGGGTATATTTTTGTTAAGTAAATGGTTTTAAAATTATGAAGATGTTGACAGTGATTTGTTTTTAAAAGCAATCTAAGATTCAATATTCATTGAAGAGGGATAAAACAAGACAAAATATGACGAAATGAATAAAGTCCTTTATACAAAAGTGACCAACAAACATGACCAAATTATAGCCGGAATATCTTTGCAAAAAGTATGAAAATATTAGTCGTGTTTCTTCCATTTGTTTATTAAGTGTAATTCATAAATAAAAAGCCCCTATTTTTTACCCTGTTCAAGGGTCTGATGTGTGGTTTTAAAAGTTAGAAAATGAACAATAGGAAAATTAAAATAATCATGCCTCCTAATAAAATATTTCTGTACCGTTGGCTTTCAATTTGGCCCATTTCATTGTTTTTGTAATTTATTTTAGGAATTTAAGAGATTTTTTAAAAAATTGCTTTAATTATATAATAAATGATAACAACAGTAAAAACATTGATTTGCTATATGCCATTGAGAATGGTTTAATCATTTTAAAGGTTCGAGAGCGGTCTCCATTTAGGCCCCGGTGCTGTGGATTTATCTTTTTTTATCGATGCTGGAAAACTTTGAAAATTAGCTTAAGAAGTCTTTAAAAAGTGGTTACCGTATTTTCCGGACTACAGGGCGCACCTTAAAACCCTAAATTGGCCACAAATTGGAAAGGGCGCCTTATGATTCAGTGTGCCTTATTTACAGGAAAATATGGCGGATGGAATTGGAAACGCATAGTCATGATTAAATGATACTGTAACTGTTCTGCCTTTGACAAACATATAGAGTGGTTTTCGAGTGCACTCCTTTGGTTATCATGTTAATTGTTTGTTGCCAAAATTAATTTTAGTTGTGAAACCAGATATATTATTTATCTTTATATTTATAATATTTTGATTTAAATGCATTTATTTATTATTTACGAACCCTCACTTTTAATATTGCTTAAATTTAATGCGTCTTATTGTCCAGTGTGCCTTATAGTGCGGAGAATACGGGACATTTGACCCTGCTTTTTATTAGCTGTATCCAGGCTAAATGTTCCCAAAGTTTGGAAGTTTTGGCACATTTGTGTATGTTACCACTCGAGTCAGAGACGCGATTGCGTATGAGCGTCAGTTCTGGCAACAATAGTTCTCATTGTCGACTTTTTTATTATCGACTTTTGTTGACAACACTGACTAATTGTTGCAGTCCTACCAAATAAACATATGGTATGGACAAAAAATGTTTAATATGGCCACCAACATAGTTTATTTTTTAATAGGTATTCTATTTGATATATTTGTAATTTTTCCATTTACATTACTTAATAGAACAAACAAAAAGGAATTAAAACCTGTTTATTCCTTCAACAATCAATCCGGCTCCGGCTCGGTGCCAACCAAGTTGAGCTGCACGTCGGGCATCTGTGTTTATTGGGGGCACACTGCAACACCGCCTTTCTACTCCGGCTTATGTCAGAGTGTCGAGTAGTTGTCGCACTTCGTTGGGGGTGACGGGGATGTCGAATCTGCCAATGCGTTGCACCGATATTGGGACAAATGCTCAGCAACAGTGCACTCACATAGTCACCATGCACACATAGGCAGAATTGCTCCATGTAGCAGACAAAAACACTCACACATAGAAGCCAGTAGAAGACTGTCTCTTGAGATTAATGTTGGTGTGATCCACTCAGCTGGGCCTGATCACATTAAGATGGATGGACCCCCTGGTGGTGGCGGCGGCTGTGGTGTACGTCTGTGAGCGAGTGTTTGCGGGGTCCCATCTGTCTCTGTTTTCTCCACATCGAGGTTACGTGACCTAGCTGCCAACTTTAGTGCCCTCAACCGGGATAAGCAACACAGTGAGTGGCGGCAATGGACCGATTAAGACTTGACTGTTTTTTGACTCATTTTTTTGCCTTTAGTGACGTGCCTCTTCGCATTTTGTTTTACGTTAGAAATGATTACTCATGCACTGTGCAAATCTGGCACTTTTTAGAGTGTGATTTTAAACAATAAATAGGAAATGTGTTACTAAGACTAGGGCTGCAACTAAAGATCATTTTTATAATAGATGAATCGGTTGTCGATTATTATTTTAACCGGATTTCTTTAAAATCATTTTAATTTCCTCTCCGTTTGGCAAATGTTAAAATTTTGTACGGATAGGAAAATCGTACAAACAAAACAACAGAATATTCTATAAAATAAAACAATTTAAAAATATCCATGTTTTTGTCAATTAAATTGATAAAAATAGATAAGATATATGCTATACACCTGCAAACATGTAAGATACTCTTCCTATAACCGTCAGACAGTTTATTATGGGTATGCGAGTTGAAGGAAATGGGTTTTAAGTCCGAATTTGAAGATGGAAAGGGTAGCAGAACTTCGGAGGTCAGTTGGTAGTGTGTTCCAGAGCTGGGGGACTGAGAGGCTGAAAAGCTCTGCTTTCCTTGGAGCTGAGACAGGCAATAGGTACCTATTGCCTGTCTCAGTGGAATGAAGGGAGGAGGAAGATCTGAGGGTGTCAGATAGCGTGACAATTTCTAAGAGTGAGGAAAGGTAGGTAGGGGCAAGGTTATGTATTACCTTATAGGTGTACAGTAGAGTTTGTAGGTGATTCTTTGGTTGATTGGTGAGCCAGTGGAGTTGTTGAAGGACAGGAGTGATGTGCTGGTGAGAACAGGAGTGATGTGTTGGTGAGAGGGGGTTTTTGTTTTAATGCAGGCAGTAGAGTTCTAGACCTGCTGAAGTTTATGGAGGTATGCCTTGGAGAAGGGAATTGCAATAATCAAGGCAGGAGGTGGCAAGGCTATGGACGAGGATGGCGTTGGTGTGGGAGTGTGGGAGGGGCGAAGACAGTTCTTGGAGCGCAGGTGAAAGTGAGCAGACCGGTTAATGTTATATATATGCGAGTGGAAGGAGGGTGAGCTTTCAAAAATGACAGTAGTTTTTGGATGTAAAGCAAACCCAATGTCCTCATAAAGGATTTGGTGTCCCCTCCATCATAGATAATGGAAATAAGTCATTTAAATATATTTTATGACATTTTTCTGACTTTTATATGACATTGTGTAATATATGACCATTATCAGTAAGGAAACAATCACTATATCTATAATTTATGAAAAATACTAAAAATGTTTGTGTGCTGTTTGTCCTCGTACAGTGGGGGTGTGCAACTCTTGAGCGCACCCAGTTTTTTCATAACTGTTTGATATTCGAAAATATATGGTTTTTGCAGGAGCCGCAAATGCTAACTTTTTCCATCGCCTTCCCCTAGTGATTTAAAATGACATCACAATTACAATTAAGAGGTCAGAACCAATCATAACTCTGTTTCCGAAAGCAGCCGAGCTCTGAATTGTTTTGATCTAAGCCCTTGATCAACTGTCATTTTGCCTTTAGTATTTGTCCCTCAAAGTCAATGTGAATAGTGGAAATGTATCAAAGATAGCATTTGACCATAAACACAAAAACAAAACAATCAAAAGCTCAACTTCAGAATAAAAGTATTTGTAAATCTTGACTGGTTTTATCTGAGATACTCTAATGTCATGTTCTGTCAACAGCAATTGGTAAATATCCACCTGCTGAGATAGATGAAGAAAATTAGATTTTGTTCATTAAGTCATATTCCTCAAATATTGGATTAATGATGTTGAATGCGGGCAGCACGGCGGGACAGTGGTTAGCTCGTGTGCAGGCACAGTTCTAAGGTCTTGGGAACCTCCTGTGTGGGTTCAAATCCAGCTACCGGACTTCCTGTGCGGAGTTTGTATGTTCTCCCCGTGCTTGCGTGGGTTTCCTCCGGGCACCCCGGTTTCCTCCCACATTTCAAAGACATGCATTTCAGGTGGATTGGCCGGTCCAAATTGTCCCTAGGTGTGAATGAGCGAGCGAGTTGTCTGTCCCTGTGTGCCCTGCCATTGGCTGGCAACCAGTTGAGGGTGTCCCCTGCCCACTGCCCGATGATTGCTGGGATGGGCTCCAGCACCCCCGCGACCCTAATGAGGATAAGCGGTGCAGCTAATGAGATGAGATGTTGAATGCCCTGTTAAGGACAAATATACAGTTTCTATTTTTGAAGAGAATGCTTTTAGTTCTATTTAAAACTGAATACTTGGATGAGCAAAATTAAGCATTGCAAAAGAAATTCAATATGCTATGGCACCTTAATTTTAGTTAGATCATCCTTCTATGGTTTATCTGAAACTATACCGGGAACCTATTTTCTCATAAGACCGCATGTAACGTCATCACATTTGTTGTTACAAAGCAAAGCCTGTCTTGTTAATAATCATTAGTTGGCTGTTTTTGTCAAGGTAGATTATTCAATTTCAAACACCATGTAAAAAAAACAGAATACTTCCAATCAGTGTTTTTTATAGCAGGGTCATAGTGGGCTACCAACAGAGGGCTCTTTCATACAAAACTAGGCTGAAGTCAATTATTTTGTTTCACAGTCAGGGTATTTAAGGACATCTTTTTCATGCTGCAGCATATTTTGTACTTAACAAATGCTAGGGATCATTGCTTAGATTTGCATGTCGGATATTAGGCTTAACTGGATATAATCCCATGTATGTCTTTTCTGTTTTTTCCTAGAACATATTTGCCACACTGTACATAGCTATCACGTAGGGCTATTAATAGATTCTTATGAAAGGTGTTTTTTTTACTGTTTTATTTTTATTTTTTTCATTATTGCACTTCCTCTTTTTTGATTTTCTTGCGTTTTTCACCATTTTTTTAACATTATAAACTACTTTTCTTTTTCAACAAATGTCTAACACTGGCCTCTTAAATTCGATTTACTTAAGGCCTGCGGGAGTTAGGGTCCAGGTTAAGCGGGGCCTCACCAGTTTTTAGACTACATAAAAACTTTCCACTGTTGTCATCTTTTTTTATCTACCCTGGTCAAATCCTTCGAGAGGGGTGACCGACAACAAGACAAACACATACAAAAACAAAGAAAATAAAAAAAGGGAAAAAGTAGCCAAAAACTCACACAAAAATGTTTGGACCATGATGGCCAACCCAAATGCCCAAACACCTAAACAAGTTAAGCACCTCGTACCCAAGTTGGTCATGCTTTCGTCCCTCCAGATGAAACGGGACACAAGAAAGTGGCCATGTCACTCGAGTCAGGGTGACACAACACACTCTTCTCTTCAACAGCAGGGCCCGACAAGTTTCACTGGTTTACCCCTGCCGCATCATACGGGTGCCCTGCCCATCCCTTAGAAAGCGTCCAAACATCCCACTATCCTTTCACAACACATCTACACTCATTCCTATCAAAATATTTGCCTACACAATATAAAATCTAAAGATTAACAGGGAAACAAATAAATTAATAATAAGTAAAAACTAATATAACATAGAAAATAGAATATATAATGATATGGACTATATGAAAGACTTGAGAAACCAAATACAATATGAGTAGCAAAAATGAAATCTAAGTCATTTGTTCTTTTTGTCTCCCCCTCTCTGTGGCTCTGTCTTTTGATCATGCAGACATTGCAATTGTGGCTGCATTTGTGTGTGGTGTGTTCAGAATTTTTTAGCACTATGTCATAATCATGCAGGCCGAGAGTTTGAGAACCTTGGACAAATATAACCGATATAACTAAGCACTATAACTGTTTTCCCCCATTCGTATGCTAATAGATGCTCTCTTGTTTTTCGCTACCTGCCAAGGTGTCTGAACGCATGCACCTACTGCAAGACGAAACATGCCAGAGGCGACCTGGCCAGCTATCCCATAGAAGAGCTGGTTGAGAGGGCTCGACAATCTTTCCTCGGTGAGTTCACAAAAATCATATGTTTAACATACTTTCGCGCCAGCGTTATTTGTTGATTTTGGTGTGCGTGTGGCTCCACTATCACGCCGGGAAGGTTTTATGAACACATGTTGATGTTTTTTGTTCCCGCTCGTTGGGTCCATCCAGTTGGCTTGGTTTGATGCCAGATGAACAGCTGCCGTGCCCTGGCATCTGTTCCTTAAGAGTAGACTCTCTGCTTCCCTACTGCACAGTAGGCAATGCTACAACAAGACCCTCAGGCGAGGCAGTCAAGGGCAAAGCTAACCTATTGACAACACAGACACTGGTTTTACTGCACTGATAACTGTATAAACAAAAGCTAGAAGCCTGGTCACAGAAACTCAAAACTCTATAGAGTCCAAATAATGATTGAATTTTCATCCATCCATTGTTATTTTGTGAATTGACATAGGTGCAGTGTGATCAATTATACCTCATTGAAAGATAATTATAGTCATATGAGGATGGTCATATGAATATGGCATTTTCTTATATTTTCATTATCAATCTTATTTGTAATATCCGCAGTGCCATGTCTAAATTTGTTGTAAACAATGGCCACTACATTGTTATCGATGACAAGACAGTTCTAATTCTTATTTCTATAATGAAATAAGAAATCCCTCTTAAACTACACAAGATTATTTAATTTTGTTTTTGGTTCATACTTTTGCTTATTTTTAGAAATAAATTCTACCAAGATCTGAAAAAAATATGCAAAATTATCTACCATCTTTATCGATGTGAACATTTTTGTTAAAGTATAAATTTAAAAATGGAATAAAAATGTACTTGTAATAAGCGGAATTATCAGCAACTAGTGTAGGATTTTTGTATATGTGGCTTCAGTCAGTCAGTCTTTCGAATTGTTATTTTCAGCGTTCTGTGTTATTATTTTTGGCATTTAGCCAATACTTTCATCATTCATGATGGGACAAACAGGCAACTGCTCAGGACAACAAAATAAGCCCAGATTGAATTTATTTCAATTTTTTCGCAGCGCGACCGCATTATCCACAGGTCTTTAAAACAACCACAGCAGTGCCCGGGGGTGTCCATTCAAGGGCGAACTTACCAGCTGGCAAGGCCTCAGTGTAGTTGTGTGCGTGCACTCATGTAAGACTGAAGCCTCTGTAGGTTGAAGTTCTCGTGCCCTTTACACTTTTTTGTACAGTTGAGGCATAACAAGCAGCACTGGTTTTCTGGGTATTACTTTCCCCAAGACTGTCTGGAATGGTATTTTTGTTGCACCTTGTGAAAATGTGTTCAAGTCCATAGAATAATCTCAATTTTTCTTTTTCGGCAGTAGAAATGAATCTACCAGATTAAATGGCGCACAACCCAAAAATAGTCCTTTTTTTATATAGTTCATATACAAGGTGCACCGGACTAAAAGGCACATGTAATTAACTACAGTAAGAGCTAACCAAATCACATTGTATACACTTACGATATGTATTAGTGAAATGATTAATTCGTTGAACAATGACGCAAACCCAAAACTCAAAATATTGTTTGTGACAGGAATCAAACCCATTCCGCAGCATTGAGAACGCGGAAACCTAACCACTGGAGCACCATTGGTACAGATGACACACAAAAGGGATGATTTTATCACATTATCACACTATTTTACTCGCGTTGCCAGACACAAATGTTAGAAATTTCAATAACCACAAAGTTGTCCTAAAATATATAAATCTGATGATTTCACATTTATTTGTATCTTTCAGGAGAAAATTGCTAATTCCTCCGTTTTCCATCATTTATTTCTGGCAACAAGAGTTAAAAAAAACGTGTGATAATGAGAACAAATCTAATGCCTTTTTCATTTGTCATTCGTACAGCTAGAGGTCAAGGTGTTACGTTTCTGCATTCTCACTGCCGTGACCCGGGTTCGATTCCCGTTCCATACAATGTCTTGGTCAGTGACATTTTTGACTTTTCAATCAATGCACAAAACAGTAGTGCTCTGTAAAAGCTTGTGCAGTAACACATACCTATAAATCTTGTATGCATTTCCAAGCATAGCTACCGTATTTCGAGGTATATAAGGAACACCGGGTTATAAGGCACACTTTAAAATTGATGGCCAATTTTGGTTTGTTAGTTGCAACGTATAGTCCAGAATATACTGAAACCTTTTCAATTTTAAGAGAAACACTTACCTTGAAACATCATGCAGGAAGTTTAGCTTCAGGCCCAGCTACGTTTGAGCATTCCGTTATTCCACAGGAAACATGATAACAAGTGGCGGTTGTTGTTTTCATAACACAACAAAGGGAAGTTGAAGTTGTGGCTCCCCTTAAAAACAAGTGGATGTATCACCAAAAATACGTCCGTTTTAACGACATATGATAATATTTTACAGTTTGTATTGTGTCCTACAATATGTTTGAATCTAAACATGAGATTACCCTCGAGGTTTTCCTTTTCCTTTCATGTGTGTGCAAAAAAGATTTAGTTCCTCAAACCGTGATCATTTACCACAAACGCACTAGCACCCAGGCAGGTGTCATATGCAGGTTCCTTTTGGGTTTAATTGCTCTTCGCACCTTTCTTCCATCTGTTGAACAGGATTCCTTTTGGAAATGTTTTTTTGTCAAACACATGCACTGTATTGGAAAAAAGGCACTTTGCACAATTTGGAATAATTCCTTCCATCATGTACTCTCACTCTGATGGCAATTTTTCTTTTCTTATTTGAATCAAATTGTAACTAATAACATAAAGCTTGGGATTGGATTTTGATTTGGAAAACCTCACCAGCAAGTGGAAATGCTGATTTTGACTGGCAAGCTTAGCAGCTTTAGAAATTGACTGAACAGGGAGAATAACAAAGAACTGATGCATGATTTTTTAAAATTGTGTATTCAAAGATGTCTTTCGAATTGTTATTTTCCGTGTTCTGTGTTTTTATTTTTTGCGTTTAGCCAATACGTTTTCATCATTCAAGCTGCGCCAAACAGGCTACTGTTCAGGACAAAAATTCTCTAAACGTATTTATCTAGTCGAGTGGTAATTTGTGAAGGTAAACATTAGTTTTGTTGATAATTTGTCAGGTTAAGTCAAGTCACATTTATTTGTATAGCCCTTAATCACAAAATGTCTCAAAGGACTGCACAGGTTACAGTTACACCATCCCCTGATCTTAAACCAACATGCGGGCAAGGAAAAACTCAGCACGAGGAAATTAAGAAACCTGGAGAAGAGGCCTCACAAGTGGTAATCCCTCTTTCAGGCTGTCCAGGGTGCAATAGATATAGCATTGGGTCACAGTACACAGAATATAGTTAACGTCAATACAAGAAAACCACAGGTAAATAATATGATGAAATTTGTGCAGAAAGAGTATGACAGCAACCACGCTTCAAGCCTGTAAAATAGTCCAAAAAGTTCACAACAGCAAGGACGCAGCTTCCCATCTCTGCCAGCTGGTCGATGCAGGCGTTGTATTAATACAGTAAGATTTAGTTTTAGTGCTTGAAATGACTTGTTTTTGGGTGAACATTTGCAAATAAGTGATATCATTTGACAAGCAATCTTGAATTACTTAAAAACAATTTATTTTTTTCTGGGGGGATATGGGATGTGTTCCCAGTGATACCTTACCCCAAAAATATTCAGTTCTTAGATTATTCATAAGCATACTGCATTGTACAAATCGGTTAAAAGAAAATCTTGCAATCTTGTAGTTTTATGTCAATGTTATTTTTCTTATTGACTATGACATTGTTTATTATAGTATTACTATATTTTATCTTATTTTTCTTACTACAAAAACATCTTTCAAATATTGCAATTCCCACCATGCATTGCATTTTGAACAGTTTGAACATTTACTTAACGCTTCCTAACATTTTTACAAAATAAGTCCACACATTCCAAGACACCTCGAGACCCTTGTATTCAATCTTGCTCACATGTTTTATTTTTGTATGTGTTTATATACGACCTTAACAGAATAATTGCATTTGTAAATAAAAGTTCCTTATTTTCTGTAATACAATTTTTAAAAAAATCCAACATTCTGTACTAATTATCAATCAACTAGCACATTACATTTGATTATTTTCATACTGCCGAATAGTTTAATATTTTGTGATATTCAAAAAATTTTGAGATAGGATATTTAAGTGTATGCCATGATCAGCTAACGTTTACTAGTAGGCTGTTCAACAATTCAGCAATGGAAAAACAATGAAAGGCTTGTATGTTTTAGTTGATTTATAATGAAATCAGAATTTATTACGTTTTTTTTTTCTTCTCCCCCAAGCGTGTGCTCTTTAGTATAAATCTTCATAAGACTTTGGCCATTCCCTTGTGTTTTGTATTTTCAACCAATAGCTGACTCAAATAGTCGGGACACCATGTACCAGTGTGATATACCTCACTCTATCCTCATAAACTCAGCGTTCGTATAAAAAGTTTGAAATATATATATTTTTAATCGCATTGCAGAAAATAAGGAACTCAATCACAATATTCGAACTTTCTAAGACAGTCCTGTATGTCTCATCTCATTAGCTGCACCGCTTATCCTAGGGTCGCGGGGATGCTGGAGCCCATCCCAGCAATCATCGGGCAGTGGGCAGGGGACACCCTGAACTGGTTGCCAGCCAATCGCAGGGCACACAGAGACAGACAACTCGCTCGCTCATTCTCACCTCGGGACAATTTGGACTGGCCAATCCACCTGAAATGCATGTCTTTGGAATGTGGGAGGAAACCGGAGTGCCCAGAGGAAACCCACGCAAGCATGGGGAGAACATACAAACTCTGCACAGTAAGTCCGGTAGCTGGATTTGAACCCACACATGAGGTTCCCAAGACCTTAGAACTGTGCCGCACAAGCGCTAACCACTGTCCCGCCGTGCTGCCCAGTCCTGTATGTCATAATCCACAATTTTCCAAAAGAGCTGCAATGCAATATGACTTATTTTGAGATGTGACTTGTACTACCGTAATTCCCACAGTATAAGGCGTACCAGAATAAATTGGACCACCAGATTATTAAATACAAATCGCACCCACCCCCCAAATATAAAGAAATAAATTGGTGCTCTGTACTATAACACGAATAAAATTGAGACAGCAGCTACCGTGTATATTACCGTAGGGCTCTTTATACACTTACAGTATACATTAATGCAAATGTTGATCGGTTGATACATGTCGATAAACAAAATCGCAAAACATTGTATGTAACGGGAATCAAATCCAAGTAATGGCGGTGGGAGCGCCAACACTTCCCTATTCTCTAAAATGTGTTGGCGAATAAGTGGAGAGACTGTTTAATCAGAATGCACTATGCAAATTGTATGTCACATGCTCTAATGGTAGAGTATCAGCGCTATTACCGCCACGATTCGTAATATACAATATTTAGCGATTTTGGTCAGGGATATTTATCGATTGATCAATTATTGCACAAACACTGCACTAATACAGTAATACACCGGAAAATATTGTATAGTAATGCATACCTTAAATTATTGAATGCATTCCAAATATTACCCCACCATATTCTGCCGTATAAGACATACCAGGTTATAAAGGTTCTTAGGTACGCCTTGTAGTCCGTGAAATACTGAACATAGTTTTCCCATTTTTGGGGCGGAAATTCACCTAATGCAACTGGATAATTTCCATTATTGGGTAAAATGAAATAACGCATTTCAACTAATAAACACTCAACTAGCCCCCTGGCTCCTGCCGTCCAATCAACGCAAATGTCCTGCGTGCCCGCGTTTAGACTTCCTTCTTCTGTCATTTCCACATGACTGAACGATGGGTTTCCAAACAGCGAGAACGACACCTTTTGTTTCCCTGGCATCAGCTGGATGGCATTTGACAGATCGTCTCAGATAGATATGTGGGCAAGCACACCGCCTAGCTACAACATCTGTGACAGGTGTCAGCTCCTGTTTCTCTGGCGCCGCTGTAACATGACACTTGGGCAGGCAGGGCTGCCAAAGTTTGCCAAGAACAATCCTCCACGGGTCAGCGCTTCCACCGCTTTTATCGGAAGGTTTTGATTACTGGAATAAAACACCTGAATTACACAAAGGTTGTTTACTTGAGTTGAGCCAGTCATAAAATTGCCGTGGTTAGGGATCCTAAATGCAGCGCACGTCTGCCGGTGTGCATATTCTGCCAAATGCGTCTTCTTTGACGTGCAGATGACAGATTGTAACGATTCCAATATCGACAGGGCCGCATTGATCACAGCTGAGTCACAAACACGCTCTGCTTATTTGTAATAACACGGAAATCTGCCGAGGTTGCTAAATAAATTCTCTTCCAAGTTATTATCGTGAGCTGAAGCTCTCTCAGACAGCGAAAATTGATTTCTGGAGAGAAGCTCCCACAGGCTGAGAAGCTGTTATTTTCAAGCAGGAAAATGTCTCTGTGTGTGTGTGTGCTCATCCATGTTCAGATGTAGTGTGGTCTCCAGGAACAGTTTTTCATTATGTGGATCTTGTGCAGCCACAATATTTGAAACCACCCCAATTGGATTGAATTCAAAACATGCAGAGGGAATCGCGGTTTGCGAGATTTCATGAATTTGTACAGTGTTTGACGACGTGAATGCACCATTCCTCGGACAGTAGTCTGGTAGCAATTTTCTCAAGACACATTTTATCGACCCGTGCCTAGCCATGTTAACAGGTGCAAACCCCCAGAATAATTACCTTTAAACTTTTAGAAGTTAAATATCTACAATGAAAGTCATTCAATATGCCCAAATTGAGGGAATAGTCGAGATAAGGATTATGTTTTTGGACCAGTTTAGGATTTGTTTTGTAATGGCATTTGGGAATAACCCTATTGAAGGGGTCAAGCACAAGCAACGTCATCACGCAAAATGATATCATTTAAATAATTTCAATTTTGACATGAAATAAAATATTTTCCTTTTGTCACTCACTACAGTCAATGACATCGCTCCAAAAATATGCTTCATTGCTGCATCTCATGTTTACAAATTGTGCTGTTACATTGTTTGCTAGAAACATGCACACTACAAATTTATAGATACAAATGTGTTTTGTTTGTGGTAGTTACATAAATTACAACAAACATATTGCAGAGAAATTAGTCAAGTTCGTTGGAGATTGGTTTGCAATTGTTTCTGGACTAGAGGCCTGAAATAAATTTTGCCAGCTATTTCATTTTCATTAACTCAGGAGGTAGAGCGCTCGTCTTGGGATCAAGGGATCCCAGTTCGAATCCCGGCTTGTCCGTGTTTCATGTCGAAGTGTCCTTGGGTAAGACACTGAACCCCTAATACCCCCAATAAGCAGGTTAGCGTCTTACATGGCTGCAATACAAGGCCGCTATTGGGAAATGTGGAGCACATTGTAAAGCGCTTTGGGAAGTAATTGACTTGAAAAGCGCTATAGAAATGCAGATCATTTCATTTCATTTCAAATAAGAAGCTCGGGTCTTAAGAGGTTAAAAGAAAGAAAAATGTACATATACAAGCAACATTTGACTGTAAGCACAATGTGCCCACATTGCAAGATGAATTATTTTGGGTATAAGCCGGAAATGTTTTTCCCCAAGCTTTTATCCCTGCGGCTTATGCAATGATGCAGCTAATTTATGCATTTTTTTTTTCCTAATGACCGCCAGGGGCGCACGAGCAATAAAAGTAATAGTAAGACACTCTGAATATATGTGTCGAGGGAGACGCAAGTATATAGTAACACACGTTGTGCATGAATAAAACTAGCATGAATAGACCCTCATCAATGAAAAGGTGTAATTTGAAAGGGAAGAGCTGACTACCTTAATAGGAATAATTTTACGAGTCTGGTCATTTGTAAAAGGAAACAATGTGGCCAAACGAATGGATTAAAAAAAGCCTCGTCCAACGAAGAAATGTAAAAGGCAGATTCCTATTTATCTGTTGCCATTATCGTGTGTTTTGGAGTCAATATTTTACAAGGTTGGGTTCTATGAATTGTCCTTGATGTAACTAAGGCATTTTTGCGAACATCCAAAGAAGTTGAAGACGGCCAGGGGACATACTGGTGAGTTCCCTCGGCTTTATTGTTGTTTCAGACTGATGGCGATGTTTCTCTGATCAGTAAATGGTCATTATATCTTAAATCCCCTAAGAGTTTAAGATTTCCTTCGCTATGAGGCATAATGTATTTCAGCTACTGGTGATATTGTTCAGACGCGTATTTGTTTATCAAAAGTTTGGCGGCCAACTGGCGGGCTGTCGGAATGTTAAAGGGTTAAGGTACCGTATATTATAAGAACTCTTTCTGTGTACCGCCTTTCATTGTAAATATCTCATGTTTCAATGTGGGCACACTGAGGCTTATCGTCAGGTGCGGCTTATGTATGTACGGACTGTTTTTCCTTTGAAAATGTATTGGGTGCAGCTTTATAATCAATAATCCAAATTTTACTGCACAAAATAGGGAAACTACTTGCTGATAATAATAAAAATAATAATTTGCTTATAACTTTTTAAGGACACCTCAAATGACACACCCCACTTTAAATTACAATGTCTCTGTGTCCTACTTGAGACACTCAATAACTGGAACCATATACCCAACATCTTAATCCCAAACTTACTTTGTTTTCAAATGTTGTGCCCTTTGACATGTTCAACTGCTATTTGCATCAAAACGTTTGTCCCAACCCAGACAGAAAGCCACACACTTTGCCAATTTGGAAAACACGGCTGCTGTCTCACCTATCACCCCACATTATGCATAACTGTTGTGTGTGATTTGTGCCTATTGAGTCAGTGGGTTGTTAGCATAGGACCAAGGTGACATTAAAAAAATAAAAATATATATATATCAGTTTAAAGTCCAGCCAAAGTATCGTCACGTTCGATTTCTTTCTTTACTGGCCTCTCCTTTGACCTCCTTTTAATCGCTCCATGGGCTGGACAAAAAGAGAGCACAGAGTAGTGTTTGTGCGTGTGCCTTTGTGTGTGTCTGCACTGTGTTGTCCTGTGATTAAGTGCCAAGCTGGCAGCAGAGTGCAGTGAATAGGGGGCCCCTTTCACACAAAGAGAGCAAGAGATCGGGACTACGCACACTCGCACACTTCGGCCTATGCCAGACTGCCGGCCACCAACTGCACACCTGGCATGCTACTATTATGTCACCAGTGTGCGAGGTGTGTACGTGCACGCGGGCATGATTGTGTCAGTGCAGCAGACACCATCTGCTCTGTCCTCCGTGAACTTGAGTCCACACCTTTTTCTCTTGTCCTTTTTCAAAGTTCATCGGACAATTTGACTTCATGGTGTCTAGATTTAATATTATTTTGTTACTTTTTAAAAGGGTCATATACACTACCTTTCAAAAGTCTCGGGTCACTGGACAATCATGTGTTTTCCACAAAAAAGTCACTCTTGTATTTAGAGTATGAGTTGTACAATGACTATTTTTTTTTGCCGGTATAAATCTTTTTTTCTTGTTGGCTAGTCTCAGCGATTGCTTTTTGTTTGCCACTCTGCCCTGAATGCCAGCATCTCTGAGTCGCCTCTTCACTGTAGATGTTGACACTGCTTTTGCAGGTACTATTTTGGTAAGCTGCTAGTTGAGGGACTGCTATTTCTCAAATTTAGGCCCCTCATGTACTTGGCCTCTTTCTTGGTTGTGCTCACTTTTCTCTTTCTCCTCTGGTTGGAAAAGTGATTCTAAATTCAAATAGAATCACTGCAAATGGGGGGCACATATGACCATGTTTTTAAAAAATAATTATTTTTTATTTTTTTAAATAAAGTGCAGTTGCACTTTCCCTATGCTAGGGGGCAGTGGCATTTTCTTTAACAAAGTGTGCGGAACGGCAATGTTTCCCTTTGCACTGAGCATGCATGCTTTGCTCATGTGCTCAATGCAACACTTGTGGACACACAGTGCAGTGGATTCTCTGGTGATACCATGGAAAAATAAAGGCAGTGGGATAAAAAAACTGGCTGATAGAGCCGAAGAAAGAGGAGAAAGTAAAGTCTCCCTCCATATTGGCTTGAATCAGTATCATCTGTCACTGGTAGCAGACGACAATGTCATTGTAGATTGCTAATATTGTTTCTGTACACTAGATAGATGGATAGATAGATACTTTATTCATCCCGGTAAGGAAATTCATACTTCCAGCAGTATCCTTGTGTTGATTATTAACAGGATGGCCTCGGGGTGCTGTGTTTGTAGTTTAGCAACAGCTAAACAACTAGTGTGTGTTATCCCTGATCAAGCATTTATTTGTTGTGCATATCGTGGCACTGCTACGTAAAATAAGAAACACTAAATTTACTGCAATTGGGGAAAGAAATTAAGATGCTGAAATAATTGTTTCTGTTATTTATTTGGTAAATAAAATAAACTTGTTAACACACTTGTTTTTGGTCTATATAGTTTGTCTTTCTGTGAATAAATAGGTGCCACGTTGTGTTTGTAAGGTTTATTATCGCTTAATAGATAAGGCAATTGGCTGAGGTTGAGGTATGTCAGTGCAAGAAAAAAGAACCATCATGAGAGCAAAGCCGATACCATTTGCAGCTTGGACTTTGAAAATTAAAACCTATCCCTCTGTCCAATGACACAGTTGTTAAACATACATTACATTTCATTTAATATTGTGCTCCTGAGTAAATGTTAATAAGCTCAATGTTAGTCAAAAACAGTTTAAGGTTTAAGTTTTATATTTTTAATTTAGATACACTTTAAATCTTTGCTCTTACAGTTAATAAAGCAATGTTTTGTTATACGGTAAGTTGGTCTATATTTCTTTTTCATTGTCTAATACGTTGATAAGAATACCGTGTTATGCTTTAGTGTACAATTGTATAGATACAATTTAGTATTTATTCACACGTTGGGTTTAGGGGCGCGAGATTCTTTTCTTTCTCGTGGGGGCACGGAAGAAAATAATTGAGAAGCACTGGGTAAGAGCCTGTTTGTGCTGGGAGTAGTAAGAACCGTTGTAGGAGATCTTCAATTCATTGGCAATTTGTCACATTTCATCAAACAAGAATAGACTGTCGAGTTTCACACGAAAGTTATCTTTTTTCAGCCATTCTGAAAGTTGAATCACAACCACACATGATGCTCCAGATACTCGAGCACCTCAAAGGAAGGGCAGTTTTATAGCTTCTATAACCAGCCATTTTCTGTTTTCAGCTGTGTTAACATCATTGCACAATGGTGTTCTAATCATTCCCCTTTGCCTTCTAATGCAATTATCAAACACAAATTACTTTAAGAACACTGGAGTGCTGGAAGTGGGCCTCTATACACCTTTATACTGCCCGAAGATAGCTGGGATGGGTTCCAGCACCCTCGCGACCCTAGTTAGGATAAGCGGTGCAGATAATGGATGGATGGATGTTACAAAAACATCATATCTAAAAATGAGCAAATCACCTGGAAATAGGAAAGGGATGACCGGTTGAAGCTAAATGCTTATAATAATAACTTTGGACGCTTCTTCTATCAATCATTCAAGCTTAATATCATGTCATTATAACAGTCATGTCTTAGTCCATTCAGAAATGATTACATTGTTTGAATCACAATGTATATTTTACAGTTTTTGATTATTTTTTTCCTCTTCTATCTGCTCCTTACTTGTTAAAAACAATACATGTCTAAAACCTGAGACACGTATTTATTTTATTATGTAAATCAAATATTACAGACAACCCTTTTGTTATTCTCTCACCTCTTTGTTTTGTATTATTTTGTTTTAGGCATTTATATTGCTGTTCAACTTTCTCCATCCTCTGAAACCATGTAGGCTGAGGGCTGTGTGGGGGAGGGGAGAGCAGTTACGCGTTTACCCAATAGGTGGCAGTGCAACACTTGGCTTTAAACATCAAACCACGTGCTCCCACACTGAATTTGTAGTTGTCTGTCAACCCTGGTGGGATTTTGCCTGTTAAAATATGAAGCTCCCCTCAATCCCCTGACTCATATTCGGCCTTATGATCACATCACTCTTGCCTTTGTTTCCCCAATTTCATTTAAGTGTGTGGTATATAAGTTTGCTTATTAGTATTATTGTCAGTTCAATTTTAAACAAGTCCATTGTACTAAATGTTACTGATTTTTCTTTGTCATGATAAACAGTGTTTCCAAAAGAATCGTGTGGGACCCTGGTGGATCAAGACTGTAGGGCGGTCCGGGGGCATGCAACCCTGAAAGAAAAATGGATACATTTTAAGTTCAAACACATCAATCTGGTGCAGTTTTAGAGGAAAATCAAGAAGCTAATTCTATGATGAATGCGTGTCCTTTTGGGAGAATGAATCATAAATACTGTTGTTATGAATGGCAGTGACACAGCAAACAAGTCACACCCATGAAGCATGGTAAATGAAACTGGAGTTTAATGCAAATAAATATATATCTGCTTTACATTTAATGATACAAAAAAATAATTAGTGTTGTTCTGATGCCTATTTGTACTGAACAGACCAAATAACCAACATGAATTTTCAAATAAAATTAAACGTTACCCTCATGTCGTTGATTTGATAAATTACAGTAATTAATATCAGTACCGGTGCTTCTGGGATTGCTGCTATGACAGATGCCGGTTCTTCTTCATACGGTTTACAGGAGGTCATGGTAACGCGCAACTCATGATCTACAGTTAGGGCCCGTGTCCTCCAAAGGGTTTTCCTACTCGGACCAAATTTTCGATTTGCTTGCAATCGAACCACTGCGTTTTTACGCTCTGCTTAAAATACTGGCAGTGCGTCAAAGCGAAGGGCAGGTTGTTTGCGCGTAACGCTTCAGGGTATCCGCGAATTCTTGAAAAGTATTTTAAGGGAAATTAATTCATTATTCTTAAAATATGGCCTTAAAATGTCATTAAAGTGTCTTAAATCCAATTTCGAAAGTCTTAAAAAGGTGAACACATAAAGGTTTGTATTTGCTTAAACTAAAAAGCTTTGGTAAGATTTATCAATTGTCTTTTTTTTAATAATTCACTGATTTACTTTTGTGGCAACATCGCATGTCCAAAATATTGGAACTAAAAAAAATGGTGATATGGTTTCAGCCGGGCCTGACAGATGCATGCCTTAGGTCTACCCACAATACACATAGCAACTTTGAGCAGAGACGTTTACTTTGGACCTTGGGAAAATGTACATTTGATGGGAAGTGGCTGTTTGCTGAATGTTTTTGTAGTATTTAGTTAAAAACATTTTTGATAATCCAAGTTTATGAGACTGGCGGGACCGATTAAGCCCTGGCAGCCCTCCAAAATCTTCCTATGTATTGGAAACACTGTTTCGTTAATGTTAAGAAGAGAACAAAAATGCGTCACATTTTTACAATGACATTGTTTTTACAATGCCACATGGGTTAGGTTAAGTGTATTACTTCATCTATCAACATGATCTTCAACATGGTGCCCTCTGAGTACAGCTGAGGTGCCCATGGACCTGTTCTGAAGATAGCTCACCAGTCCTGGGTCGCTGTGATTTTCTAGTTAAATTATTTTTTAACCCTACTTCTAATAATTAACCTGGTAACAACATAGTAAAAAAGAGGTAATTAACATGATAAGTTGTTATTTTAGAAATGCATATCAAACTGGGTGCCATTTGCCCTGATAATTAACTAAAATGAGCTCCTAGCTTGAAAAAGGTTGGATACCTCCGCATTAAAACATTCTTATCCGGTAGCACATGCTCAAGAAAAGAATGTGCGGGTAGCACATTCAAGTGCTTTTGTACTACACTAGATATTGCAATAAAATTCATTCATCTTTATTTCCTGCCACCTCCTGTTCCTCTACTTGTTTTTCCTGCTTTCCACCAGGTCCTTGTGCACCGCTGCAGTCACTCACACTATATTCCCTTCATGTCACAAGCTCACTGATGCAATTTAATCTTGAACTTGAAGTTTTATTCTCTTTTGACCTTCACTTTTTTTTCTTTTTTTTTTATAACATGGTTTTATGTCCTCGGGCAGCATCAGGAAGCTTTTGCTCTCTGCCCTGACTGGTTCGTAGCCCGTCACTCTACGAGTGAAGATAAGAGACTACATGACTACAAGGTTGTTTCCATAAGCCCACTGAGTCACACAGGAGTGAAAAAAGTACAAATGGCTCAAGTCCTCAAGTTTGTGTGTGCTTTGAAGTTGAGACCTGGATCTTGGCAGGCTGAAGAAGGGGAGATTAATTGGTCTGTTTAATCTGTGAAAGCTGTTGTCTGAACCCCTTTGCTTTTTGGTCATGTGTCACAAAAAACAATCTTGGTTGATGCCTGAGAGTTGTGCTCAATGGCAATATTTTTTGTCCTTTTTTTTTTTAAACAAATCGGAGAAGGCGACTGTCAAAAAGCATTCATCTTCAGTTATTTCTAGGTTTGTCTCTACAATATGAGTTGAGACTGCACCATGACATGTTAAGCTGCTACACCCGTTATTGACGACTGCCAAGATGCCCTTGAGCAAGGCATTGGCCTCACTTTTCAGAAAATGCATCCCATTTCACTCAAAAATATCTCATAATTAATTAGAATCATCCGTTTTTATGCACCAGTTAATCCCTAATAAAGACTCTTGACACAGCCACCACCACAAACGTGGGAATCTGCTTTCAAGCACCAAAGAGGTGTGATTTACTGACAGCCCAGACGGTCTGATAATCCCAAAGGTTTTCTATTCTCGAGACTTGCGGATGTCGTTGAATGACACTGAAAGATAAAAAGCTAGTCATCTGCCGAAATGAATTAGCGGTACGAATGGTCTTGAACACTAACTCTACCTCTTTATCAGTTTTTTTTCCATTGCATTACTTCAATTATTTGAAAACATAGCTTGTGTTACTTATTAATAGTAATGATACCTTTCACGTTTGAACATGTTTTGTGTCGGGTTGTCAATCAAGAGCAGTACTGTATGGTAAGAATTTTAGATGCTTTTGTCAGGGTTTTTTGTGGTGATGAATGTGAATGATTAAAAAAAAACCTCTGCTCTAAAGGGACATTGTGTTTTATTTAGTTCTTCGTAGTGGTAAAATATTAATTCTTCCAAAAACGGTATTGATTTGAATAACCGTATTACATGGACTACTCAAGTCATTTAATGTTTATTTGTTTAGCCTTTAAACACAAAAAGTATCAAGGGCTGCACAGACCAACATTACAACACCCCCTGATATCATATAAACGTGCATTCAAAAATATACTTTAAGGTCGAGAAGTTTTATTTATTTTACATAACATGTGGTTCACCTAGAGGAAGCTGACATGATTGTTGGCCATGTTTCATCTACGGGCGCACCCAAAAACCTTGTGAAAGGCTGGGCAAAAAAAAAGAATAATTGTGCAGTTGGGTCACTTTGAGTGTCTGTCGTTGGAATTTTTCCTCTTGATTTGTAGTACTTGTTTTCAGTTGCACTACACATTGACGCTCCCCTACTACCATTCGACTTACGCAAAATGATAGATACGGAAAAAAAAAATTGGGGTGTTGAAAAATATCCGGACATGGCTGTAAGTTAGATTTTGTATTGTCTGCACATTTGTCGGAGTACAGGCCAGTACTGTGGTGCTTCTTTCCGCCGCGTGGCGCTCTGAGAGGTCACCCAGCATCCAGCCCAAAGAAAAAATCTGGCTTCTAATTCCTAGTTCATGTGCAATGCACTGTATCCCTAGCGTGCCAAAAACTTTGACATTTTTATTGTTTAATATCAAATGCATCCATTTAATATGGTTGGTGTAAAGTGTAAAGAAGAAGCAAGCCGTTTCTTTTGAAATGAAAGTGGAATAAGAAAGCTTGATGCGGTTGATAATATGGTTGGATCGCTTTTTTCGTCCACTTTTTACCACGGAGGAGGAAGTCTTCTCACTCTTCCAAAAGTAAGTTAAACTTAACTTTATTTATCTTTATGGTCAAGTCGTCATGTTTTTTTTGTATAACCCTTGATCACAAGGATTCTCAAAGGGGTTCACAGACCATAGAATGTCAACGCCAAATGTGTAGTTTTGTTTTTCAGCACTATCCTTTATCACTTAGCTTTTTAACGTTATAGAGCATATTATTTTATTAAACGTTCATTTTTCAGTTTCAAAACGATACATGTTAATTATACAATCTTTAAACATACTTATGTAAACCTTAAGCATAATGCATTACATACAAAATGACTGAAGCAACTTACGAACAAATTCAACTTACGCACGATCGTCCGGAAGTAGGGCACCGTCTGTAAAGCAACAACTAGTGGTCAAATATTACACAGTGTCCCTTTGAAGTAGGAAAACTTGATTAACTCCAAAGGTTAACTATCTCCACAAAAATTGAGTGATAACACACAAAAAAGGAGCCACAAAGGATGCTGTAAAACGTAAACACAATTTTGCAAATTACAGTTAGGTATGTAATTTGTGACATTTTGGTGTCTTTGTTTGGAACACAATCCATTAAAATTATTTTGGATGTAAATCTACTTAAACAAGTAACCTAACTGAATAAAGTAAAAAAAAAGTACTTTGAAGCAAACCTTTGTGTAACACATGCTACATTTTGACCACAGGCAAACGGTAATCTTACAGTCCTGCTAAAATACTTCAGAACTACAAAGGTGGGGAACAGACATACCCCATTTTCTACTAGAACGGTTAAACTTATTTGAATTGTGAGTTAGATGCAAGTGTCACTCAATGCTGTGTTAAGTGAAACAACGGAACATTGCAAACCTTTCTACTACCTCGCACCTTAGTGAGAGTACATCTCTGACCCAAAACAGGAAGTTCTATGAAGTATGCACCCAAATCCGTCCATACCCTCAAAAGTACCATATTCAGTACCCATTCCTAGTCTTTAATGCAGCTACAGCCCTTTTGTCCATATCTTTATGATCATTCCCTTATCCCCTTTCCAATTTACATTCAAACTATACTGTCTCCCTATACATCTACAAATTTCTTTTTCGATTCCGATTACACTGTTGTTTATTGCACCAGGCGTTTTTAATCAACAAGTGAGCATTGTGTGATCGTTCTGTGAAACATACAGTATGCTACTCTGCCAAGACGGGCTTATCTGTATTGAAGACGATAAAAACAGGACTTCTGAACTTGGCGTATTCCCTCATCGGTAATTCCTATATTGCAACATGAATAGGAAGTGCCAGAAGCAGAATGATGATATAGCAGTGATGGGAATTACAAATTATTTCTGAAATTCGACTTAGGCATAAGAGAATAGTACAAAACAATCTGTTGTTCTGAGGGCCAGGCTTGCTCAATTTTCTGAATGGTTAGGGGATGTATACGGTTAAATACATAACACATGTCCACATCCCATGGACATTTATTTGTAGGGTTGACCTAACAATGAGCCATTTGTGTCCTGCTGAAAAATTTTCAGCAGCCTATGACGTATATTACATTATTCGTACGAGTGTTTGAAATCCCTGAAAATGCTTGAATTGTAATTTTGTGTTTTCAAGTTCTGGAAAATGCTTGAATTTTGGGTGAAGTGCTTGAAATTGTTGCCATTGCCCTGTTTCTTGGCAGTCTGACTGTATAAACCATGCAACAAATAAAGAACAATTGTAAAAAAGTGTGTGGAAATGACACTGACACACTTGCGATTGTGGCTTATCATTATGACGTTGTGATGTGAAGCGTCACAGCCCCCTATTGATCTTACCCAAAAGCACGGCTCTATTTGGTAATCCATATCTTTTGGCTCGGCTCAATAAGAACAGACGGCTCTTTTGGCTCCCGAACGTCTCCTCAGTTGTTTTTTAATTATATTTTATCAATAATAATAAAACATTACACACACAATCCTTTAGTAATTAGTAAATTATGATGCTTTGCAAGACATCCTTGAAAAACGCATGAAATTTAAAACAGAAAAGAAGATATTGCATCTTATCATCGTCCTGTAGGTGGCAGTCTTAGAGGAAACACACCGACACCACTACTGTTGTGTAACAATAAAAGTAAAACTAAATATAGTTTGCTCAAAATACATACTTTTAATGATAATGGAAAACATTCTTCCATAACTATTTTTGCAAGCGTGCAATTGTCATATCTTTAGACTTGTATGAGTAAACTGAACAAATAATGACTTAAAGGGACAGTATGTAATATCCGACCATTAGATGTTGCTGTATTGTTTAGAGCAACCGAAAACGAGTGTTTTAAAATCACAAGGAAAAATACAAATTACGCAGACTCGAAGTTACCAAACCGCACTATTTTTCTTCTTTTTTTGCCCAGTCTTTTGCAATATTTTTGGTTTTATGATACTCGTAAAAGCAAGACGGCAGATTTGTCATCCTACAAGTACTTTAAAAAAATGCATGTTTATGTGATAGTTCATGTATTTTTGCTTATTATATAAACAATATGTGGTTTTTTGGTGACTTAAGTTTCTTTAGGTGGCGCTAAAAATACACAATTTCCCTTGAATTAATGTCACTTAAAATATTTATATATACTTAACAGATCACGTGATTTCTAACAAGGCCTCGCTATTTTTGTCCCATAATTGTAATCCTATTTTACGGTCCTCTGTCAAGAAGCTGTTCATAGAAATATATTTAATTGAAATTGGACAGTCTGATTACTTAAAAAAATGCCTGAAAGGGTTTCTTATGCTCCTGTTATCTTGTGTCAAAACATTCCACAAGGTGACAACAAGTGAGGCGAGACAATTGGCCTATAAATAGTACCTTGGCCTCTGTCGATGCTACATTTGACATCCATTCCATTTTTACAATAGGGTTCCTCCTCCTTGTCACTGAGATTAAGCCATTAAAGTCAAAGGACACTGAGACCTGCACGGTAAACCTATGAATGGTTCATTAAATCTGCCCTGTTTTTTTAATATATTTACTTTTATTGCAGATGTATTTTTTTCATCATGTTCTATCAGTATACATATTTGTCTTACTACAAAACTACAGTTTGTAGTAAAGTAACACTTACCAAACAGATTTTTTTCAATCAAGCACAGCACGTGTAGTGTTCCTCCCCACAGTTATGAAAATATTTTGCAAAATATTCCATGCGCCGAGAGCCTCGAAATATTTAGTCTCATAGTTGACCGATTTTGCTTGTTTGCGGTACTGCTGTGTTGCCATTGAATGAACTCAACACTTTTAAAATGACGAATCTCATTAACACAACATGTGAGGCAAGCCCAGAAACCGACAGCACTTATAGTGCACAGCCACCGCATCCCTAAATTGTTTTTTTTTTTTTTTTTTTTTTTTGCTGCGTGTGTCACTGTTGGTATACTTTTGTCTGGCTAGCTCTCTGTTGGTGTTGGCGCTGCTGCGATTTTTCCTGTTTTGTTTGCTCTCTGTTGGCGCTTGTTGGCTGCCTCCCATGTTTCGTTTGGTCGGCTTGCCTAGCATTAGAGGCAGTTTTGTTGTGTCCCTGGTTTTATTTCTGGATGGCTTCACGTTTACGCCATAGCCGCTGCAGCTTTTCTTTATTGGTTCCTGGTTAGCCTGGCTGCTCAATGGGGGTGTGGGCAAGGGGTTTTGGTGGCGGCATCCTGTACAGTCAGTTCTGTTGCAGCAGAGCGTGCACCCAAATGATCGTACAGCACCTGGTATTCCCAGGTGGTCCCCTATCCAAGTACTAACCAGGCCTGACCCTGCTTAGCTTACTGAGATCGGACGTTTTTAGGGTGTTATGGCCGTTAAAAAATATATTTTGGCTGCTATTCATAGATTTTATGCAAAAACATGTACAATTTCCTCACATTTTGCGTGTAAGAATTTAGGATTACAGACGCTCCCCTACTCACGAACATTCAAGTTACAAACAACGGTACGACAAATATTATTAGGGATGCCGGACATTGCTGTAAGTTAGATTTTGTATTGTGCACCTTTTTCCGAGTACAGGACAGTTATGTCGTGCTTCTTTCTGTCATCACCGGCGTGTGGCGCTATGAGAGCTCACCCAGCATCCACCCCAAAGAAGAAATCCGCTTCCTCTTCCTAGTTGGTGTGTAAACATTCTATACTGTATCCCTAGCGCGCCAAGAACTTTGACATTTTTATTGTTTAATATCAAATGCATTCATTTAATATGGTTGGTGTAAAGTGTAAAGAAGAAGCAAGCCGTTTCCTTTGAAATGAAAGTGGAATAAGAAAGCTTGATGCAATATAGTTGGATCGCTTTTTTCATCCACTTTTCACCACAGAAAGGGAAGTCACCCAAATGATAAACTTCATGCTATTACACATATTGGCACATTATTTTTATTACATTTTTTATTAAATGTTTATTTTTCAGTAAAAACAGTACATATCACTTATACAAGCCTCAAACATACTTATATAAACCTTAAACATACTCATATAAACCTTAAACATACATTCCATACAAAATATAGCACGGAAGCAACGTACGAACAAATTCAACTTACGAATAATCGTCTGGAACGTATCTCATTCGTAAGTATGGGAGCGTCTGTAACTTTAATTGAGTGCTAGAAGCTTTTGTTTTGTCAAATATGTCCAATACGCTTACGTTATGTGGTGTCTTCAAGCATTTCATGGAAATGACTTTGGTCTCGGGGTCTGTTGTAGCCGCCCACTTGGGTCCCCCTGAGAGTGTGTACGCATCCTTTGCGTGTTGTGTTGGCCCTCCCCATGATGTATATTTTGATATCATCTCGGGGCTTTTCACACTCCCTGCAGGGATCTGTTCTCACAGAGCAGGCCACCCATGGCCACTGCCGCCAGCCCGCAGTGGTGGGTGTCACGAACGGGCTCCGACGGGGGGACAGCTCCTGTATTCACAAGACATTTGCTCAGAGGAATGTTTGGAAACGCTGTAAAGTGCACGCTGGTGTATACAGTATGTCCTGCAGTAACGTTGTGTTCCATGCTCTTAATACGATTGCTCTCTTTGGCTGCTTCAGGTTGCACACGGCATCGTTGCCCATGCCTTACTACTAAAATGATTGCACTTAACTGTTCAACAGAATCAACATGAAAACAGTACATAATGTCTTTAGGCACAGTGTGCCGGTTCAAACCATTTAGAAATCATGTACATTTTCCACATAAATTAGGCACGACTAATTATAGACACATATGGTGAGCTGTGTCAATTAGGTCATTCTGTTTAGTATTTTATTGAATTTGATTGTATTTTTTCGGAGATACTGAAATGTAATCAAGCTGAAATAATTATAATCGCTGTCCGCCATTGGAGAATCACTCGTGTTGAGATGCGAAACCAATTTTGAGTGGCATTTCCCTTTTTTGGTAGCGTCAATTGGCACATAAGAGAGGAAAACCCGACAAGTAAAATTGAGTCCAGGTGGAGACCAAAATCCTGAAACGGCCCAAACTAGCTGAAACAAATAAATATATATGGATATATTGTTTGGAAAACATTAACCACAAGATGCAAATAGTCCAAGTATAAAACAAAGAAAACTGGCAGCTGTTTCTCTGCTTGCTTTTTTTTTTTTTTGCCAAAAAGTGAAGAGTCATCAAAACCAAAGTCAGATTGTTTAAGGCATTTTTTTACATCTAGGGGAGCATACCTGACTGTTTATACTTAGCTCCCAAAACTTGGTTTGCTTGCTGTTGATAAATATTGTGAGTAACTTTTTGAACATTTTAGGTATGTATGATATAATGTTATTGTTAATTTCTCTAAATATATTTAGTTTTTTAATGTGATAAATATATTTTAATGTGCATAATTTATATTTCAAAATTGATCTTATGGCTTCTAAACACTGTTCCCTCGGTTTTATTAAACCTGTAAAATCTTGATAAGCAGAATACACCAATATTTATTCATCACAGGTAGAAGCCATTTTGTTACATTAGTATGGCATTAAATTTTCTCAACCAATCAGAACTCAGCTTCTGGAAAAACTTGAGATGTGATTGGTCATCACCTGAGCCAACCACACCCTCAATGTCGTCACTACTTGACAAGTGTAAAAATGGGCGAGCCCTGACATAGAATTAGCTGCTTAAAGGGACAGTGTGCATTGCTTGACAACACAATGCAGCATCATTTAGTGGCGAAATAATAGACAGACAATAATAATAAACAAACAATCCCTGCGGAGAAACATGTAGAGTTGACACTCTCTTAGTGTATGTATATATATATATATATATATCTCATCTCATCTCATCAGCCGTACCGCTTATCCTCATTAGGGTCGCGGGGATGCTGGAGCCCATATATATATATATATATATATATATATATAGCACATGTCCATCCATCCATTGTCTGCACCGCTTACCCTCAGTAGGGTCGCGGGGTGCTGGAGCCCATCCCAGCCATCCTTGGGAAGTGGGCAGGGGACACCCCGAACTGGTTGCCAGCCACTCGCAGGGCACACAAGGACAGACAACTCACTCGATCATTCACACCTAGGGTCAATTTGGACTGACCAATTATCCCGACATGCATGTTTTTGGAATGTGGGAGGAAACCGGAGTACCCGGAGGAAACCCACGCAAGCACGGGGAGAACCTGTAAACTCCACACATGAGGTTTGATCTCATAACCTCAAAACTGTGCCGCACACGTGCTAACCACTGCGCCGCTGTGATATAGCACATGTATCTTACATAATTTATTTTCGTGTACGACTTTATTCCTTTTTTTTATGTGCCAGTTTGATTGCTGTTAATGTATGTGTTAGTTATATATTAATGGAATTGTACACATTTGACCCAGCTATTTTCAATATGTTACCTAGTGTTCTCTTTTTTGATCTTTACTATGTTTGTGTACTGTTACCCAATGCTAAATGTATTCCACCCTGGTCATCCTGGAAGGGGGATTACCACTTGTGAGCCCCCTTCTCAAGGTTGATTTTTTCCTCACGCTAAAGTTTTGAGTTTTTCCTTGCCCTCATGTTGGTTTAAGATCAGGCGATGGTGTCATTTTAATCCTGCACAGTCTGTTGAAATATTTTTTGTGATTAAGGGCTATACAAATAAATGTGATTTTACTTTACTTGATATTTCAAAGTTTTTTTCTCATATTAGATAATAGTAACTTATAAAACTAAAACATAAAGTAGAAAAACAGTAGCAATAGGAGAGAAATAATTTTAATCCCGGAATGTGAGAATTACTGTACTTTGATGGTATGCACGCAGTGCTTTGCATTGTTGCATGTTGCTGGCTATGTCTGCACATGTACGGGCATGTCTGGACATGAATTTGTGTCAGCCTGCAGTCAGGTCAGCTTGTGTTCAAATCTGTGTGGCTGTGCTGCTAGGTACATTTTGAGGACATTTTTATTTGGTGAGGAAGGATGCATTGCCTTTGTTGTTCTGGTCTGTATTTCAGTGAGTTGAACAAATTTGGCGAAGACTTTTGAGGTCATCCACTTTTATCCAAAAGAACTTGGATAACTGAGGCTAATTGCTTTGAATGTTTGTGTATAGACTAAAAGTATTTGGGTTTGATATCAAAAACTCATAGAAGATAGCTGATTCTGGTGTTTTTATTGTCTATCAATAGCATCTGGACTTGATACACAAATCAAAAGCTTTGTAATCCAAGTCCATATTTTAGATTAAGCACAATTGATGTGGCATAAAAGTTTTATTAAATAGAAAATTTAGTAAGAACAAAAGTGCAATCTGAGGCATTGATTTGAACGGTAATTATCATTTTCAGTCTCAATTTTAGCCGACAAAGTATACGCACAGTGAAGGACCTTCCAATCGCTTTGGTCGTATCCTCCTTTAGATTGGCTGACAAACTGATTCGGTTGGATTCTGACTTCACTTCTGAGTTCATTTGGCGGCTGCTACGGCCAACAAAGATTAATGAGCCTGTCCCAAAAGAAGCCAGACAACCCCCGGGCCATGACACTTCTTCCAGAATCTGAGACAAGCTTGTAGATTTGGGATCGGGAGCAGATCCTTTTTCTTGAAGTCTCAGCACTTCCGTCGATTTGGTAAATGTTCATTTCAGTGTCATCAGTCAAACTTTGTCCTCTAATTTTCGAGGCGTCGGCTCTGGAATTGTTTGCCGGTGGCTTTTATAAGCCAGTTCACATTTTTCCTTGTCCACTTGTTGAACTTGTTGTTGAGGAATGTCTTTTTTCCAGCGTGTTTGTTGGTTTTGCATATTAAGAAAAAAGGTTTTCAAAACCAAAGCTGAAACAAATGAGCAGTTCGTTCTACGGCTTTATTTACATTAGGGCTGCAACAACAAACTGATAAAATCAATTAAAATGTATTATTAATAGCATCGAAGGTTATCATCGATTTGTGCCGTTGCGTTAGTTATGTCAAGTCAAGTCATTTTTATTTGTATAGCCCTAAATCACGAAGAGTTTCAAAGGGCTTCACAGATCATTACACAGACTATTTTTCAGAATATTATGAATATGAATATTGGTAATATTAGTATTAATATTAGTTATGTACCACCCAGGGTGTTAATTCAATGCAAATAAGAGTGCATTGAATTCCGTTGTGACATTCAGGGGACATGCTCGTAGTACCGCTTTCATCCAGCTTAAGGTGACTCCAGACCATATTTTGAAGCATGAATAAATGAATGAATGCACTTTTTTGTCCTTAAACAAGTATCACAAAATAGGAGTGTGAGTAAAACGGATTAAAAAGGTGAACATTTGCAAAATGATGAAAACATCATTTTCCCCCCGATGTTGCCTCTCTGTCTTTTGTACTTTATGAAAAATGTATCGATATGCTTGCATGTTTAAATTTAACTGTTTGACAAACACTTAGATTTTTTTTATATTACAGTATTTTCTGTACTGTGCACTATTTTTCTATGTGTCCAAAACTTCAATGTTTGAATTAAGAGGAGGAAATTAAACATGTGTTTTTTTAATCAAAAAAAAAAAATCAACCGATTCATCATTTATTAAAATAATTGTTGGTTGCAGCCCTAATTTACATATCAATCCGGGCATAAATGATCTAGCAGACAACTGCTGTATGAATTCACTTGTGCGAAGACTGACATGTTTTGAAATCATTCTCGAAACGGCAATCCATAATCTGAGTGAAAATCTATGACATGTAAAACATATAGTTGAATGGAGCACTATATTACTGAAAACCGCCTTGTCATCTTTGGGGAAATCCTACTCAAAGCCGTTCAATCCATAATGAAGGAATCAATTACTTTTATCTTAAGAAAAAAACACCTGGACTGTATTTAAAGAGACATTGTGTAATATTTGACCTCTAGATGTTGCTGTACAGAAAACGAGTGCTGCAAAGCACTTCAAGATGACCAATTATTGAGACTCAATCATGACGAAACTGAACCATTTCCCTTCTCAATTTTTTTAGACTGGTATGTCTTACCAAGCTTTCAGACATCTGATCAGGAACTGAAGGCATGTATTTTTATTTTTCCAGAAATGTAAAAGTCCGTGTTTAACCTGGTGGGGTGGATAAGTTTGGAGATGCAAACAATAATTATAGGTATACAATACTTAACAAAGTCTTACCGTTTTTGAGCAATGATTAATCAAATTGATACAAAATGCTGACATAAAATGCAAAACATTGTAGGCAATGGGATTCAAACACAATTACGAGCAGTGAGAGCGCCAACACTTCAACTCGACCACCAACTCGACATACAGGAAGACATTAGAGCTTATCTCAATATCAGACTGTTTTTATTCACATTTCTACAAACAGTGATTTGCATAATACATATTATGAATTAAAGACTATCAATATCTTAGAGATAAGCTCTAATGCCTTTTCATATGTCAGCTGTACCACTGACGCTCTAGTGGTAAATTAATCCACTGTCACTTTCACCCCTCAGGTTTGATTCCCATTGCATATAATGTTTTGCGATTTTGGTCAGTGATACGAATCAACTGATCAAGTATTGCAGATCGGTTATACGAGAATACCATAGTCCCAAATGAATGCACCTTGTAGTCCGGTGCGCTTTATGTATGAACAATATATGACACAATTCATTATTTGGAGGTGGGCCTTATAATTTGCGGGGTCTTCTAGTGCTTAGAATACGGTATTTCAATATTCTAACATTCTTTTAGTACACAGGTGGTAATCATTTAAGCAATGACTGACTCTTTTTTTTTTTTTATTGTAGCTAATTTAACATCGTATTTATGTTGTCGTAAATAGCGGCTCCTAGAACTTGTAACACTGCAATGTCAAGTCAAAGTCAATTTTGTCAATTTTCTCAGATGTACTTGACATACAAAGGAGTCGAAATTTCAGTCCACACCCTTCCATGGGCAGACATTGAGAACATTGAGATAATATTAAATAAAAGGGCTAGTGACACACAAGACATGTTGTAATGCTGTTTGCAATTGTGAAAAATTCAAACACCGTACCTATAGAGAAATCAGAAATGAAAATCGCGTGTTACAAATCGCCCCTCCGCAATTTAGTGTAATTCCGCAGCGTGCTTGTTTATGCTTTTTGCGTTTGCGACCATGCTGACATGCCTGACTTGCTCTCAACCAGCAGTAAATGTCACTTCAGGTTTTCGGCTGAAGAAGCTGTTGAGTGTTTCTGCCTGACAAGATGGCCTCTCCTGGCATCTGTCATGCTGGAGAAAAGCCTTCTCTTTGATTCCCTCTGACCCCCATTGCGTGCGGGTTAGGGGCAAAACTCTCCCATGTTGATCAAGTGTGTGTGCGTGTTTGTGTGAGCACTCGAGTTGTTGTATCCATTTGCCATCTCTAACAAATACCTCCTTGCATGTACAGTGACATGAGAAAGTATATGCCCCGTTCCTTATTTCTGTGTTTTTCTCATATCTATCGATCATCAAAGCATTGCTAACATCACTAAGAGAAAATGAAAGACAAAATACAATTTTGAAATTTTGATTCCATTTATTCAAACACAAACAAATCAAAACCTAACATGCCCTATGTGATTAGTAACTGCCCTCTGAACATACAAGTTGGGCCACCTGTGGCAGCGATAAGAGAAACGTTTACGATAATTCATAGCAAGTCTTTCTCAATACTGTGGAGGAATTTTGGCCCACTCTATTTTGCAAAATTGTATTAAATCTGCCATTTGGGAGGGTTTTCTAGCATGAACTGCCCCTCCACTGCATCTAAATTGGATTTAAATCCATACTTTTACTTGGCCACTCCAGAACCTCCATTTTTGGTTTCTTTTTGGAGCCATTCTGAGGTGGACTTGCTGGTGTGTTTCAAATCAATGTCCTGCTGGTTGATCCAAGAGCCCTTGAATTGTAGGGCACGAACTCATGGCCGGATGTCAGATTTAGGACATTCTGGTAAAGACCGCCATTCATTATTTTGTCCACCACAGCAAGTCGTCCGAGGCCATAAGGGCATCAAAGCAACCCCAGACTATCACAATGTCATCACCATGCTTCACTGTTGGCATCACGTTCTTGTCGAATTATGTGCCATTTTTATGCCTGATGTAACGGGCTGCACACTTTCTAAAAAGTTACATTTTTGGATCATCAGTCTACAGAATGTTTCCCCAAAAGTCTTGGGGATAATTAAGATGCTTTTTTGGCAAATGTGATATGACTCTTAATCTTTTGTGACAGCAGTCGTTTTTGCCTTTTTACTGTACTTTTTCACATAAGGCCAGATAGCCCTAAACATTTTTAGTCCCTTAATAAATTGAATGAACATTTCAAAATTGCATTTTCTATTTCATTAGGTTGCCTCTGTGTGATATTAGAATTGGTTTGATGATCTGAAACCTTTTGTGTGTGATAAATATACGATAAAACACAAAATTCAGGAAGGCAGTTAATATGTTTTCATGAAACTGTATGCAAAATTTTACTTTTCTACATGACGCAGTTGATATCAAAATCTGGAAATGTGCCAGTACCTAGAAATGTAGCTACCGTGTATACTCGCATGTCTTCAAGTCTTCATCGCATGAAAGCTGACCCCGTCAAACTGCATTAAAATACCCACCCTTTTAAAAAAACCTTCTACCCTCCATAATATTAAAGTTGAATGATTCTTATTTAAATGTGTAGCTTATGCAGATCAATATAACAGTAATTATGATGCGAATAAAACACATTGAAAGCATGTACTGTACCATTAAACAGTGCTTTGATGGCAGACACATGTACTCAATCTTTTCCTTTTTGGACTCAATTGTTGTTGCACATTTTTCCACGTTTGCTCCCCTTTATCACTTACTCTCTTCGGAGCCATAATTATGAGCAAAAAGGACAATGGCACACTCTAAATCCCAATGAAATGAGATGTGGTCCAATCAAACACAATTGCTGATTGACTGACCCAGAAAAAAGGATCAGGAAACAGGGAAGCATGTGGACAGGCACCACTGTGGGCCATTAAGTGGCTGGGGTGGTAATGCCTGTCTTACCATCACCACTAGGGTGGTTATCTGTGAAAATATGCGGTAATCTAACAGTGTAAAATGATTATCCTGACTAAAACTACACTAAAACATTGAGTTGTCATCGACTAAAAGGAGACGTATAAAGTGACATTAACTTGGGCTAAAATAAAAACTGAAACGCTGAATAAACTTTATAGGGCTGAAGTAGCTAAGGAGGTTGAGCTTTCATCTTGGCACCGCAGGTTCCATTCCTGGCTCCTCCGAGTTTAATGTTAAAGTTTCCTTGGGCAAGACACTGGAACCCCCTTAGGCACCTGATTGGCAGGTTGGCACCTTGCATTGCAGCCTATGCCATTGTTGTGTGTGTGGGGGGGTGTTTGGTCTAACGGGCAAAGTGTGAAGCACATTGTGAAGCGCTTTAAATGTTTTCAGTGACTGAGTAAAAGCTCAATACAAATGCAGTCCATTTACCATTTCATGAAAAAATGGTTGAAATTGACTCATGGTTGTCATAAAAAACAAGAACTTCTCAACTTTAGAATACAACTGATACAGAATTTTAAAAAAGTATCATGAAAAGCAATGTTAATATTCTGTTGTGCATTTATTTATTTTTATTTGATTTTTTTAAATGATGTGTTTGTGTTCTACTAATTCGATTTCAAACAATATTAAATTTGCAAACCACATTCATCAAGTAACTTGCCCTGGGTCATGAAACACAATATTGGACCTGCTTATATAAAACATTTACATAACAATTATGATATTTGCATTATTAATTCTATGTAAATAGCAATAACCCAAATTAACATATGAGCACCGTTGTCATGACTGCCGTTTTTTTGATTTAATAGGATTTTGACTATATACATTTCCACATGACATCGTCGTCACAGAATTGCAACGGAACACACTAGATTCAAGTGCAGTTCATCAGAGTTTAAACACACAAAAATGTAAAACCACACAACACGTGCACAAACATGATGCCTGCCGGTGGGTCATGAATACATTAGCATAACTACTGACCAGACGTATTATTATTTATCAAATTAGTCTCTGTACAAGCTCACAGGCCAATGCACACACACATCCTTACACAATATGAAGAGAAATTAGGTCGACGGCCTTGAATTAAAGTTAAACCCTATTATGTCTGATTAATCATACTAGCGTGCTTGCGAATGTGCGCGTGCACGTGTCTGCTGCATTGACTTCTGTGACAGCAGATATGAACTATTACCACCTCAATGGCTTTTTAATAGGAAGTCTTTTCCATATGTTATGCGAGTGTGGGCGTGTAGGCGGCGCTCACAGTGGCTTCCTGTTCTCTGAGTTCCGTCAAGCGAGATGTGATCTGCCCCCTACAGCTTCCTTTGACTCTTAGACCCTCTGACACTCGCTGCGCCTCGGCCGCTCCGTCTTCTAATCCGCGCCCCCGTCGACATCCGTCCTCCCTTTGGCTTCAGCTCATGTGCTTTTAATGACACATTGTACATGGTCATTATCCTGATAGACTGACATTGGGGTCAAGTATAGAGGAATCCTCTTTGATGGATAGATTTTTGTCGATCATTGATATGTGCCGGAATTGAAAAATGTCTACTTGTATAGAGGTTTTGTTTTTCTTACTTGAAAATTTGCCCTTAAGCAAGACCCACTTTTCCTCCCAAGGATTGAGCCCAGTGGTGTTTTTGGCACAAAAGCCTTCTCTCATCTTAACTGGAGTTCCTTTTTGTGTTTGGTCTAGTTTTTGGAGTCGTACGCAACCAAAATATACACTGGCATACAGTGCTGTGAAAACAGATTTCCCCCCTTCCAGATTTCTGTCTTACAAAGGTTTCAGAACATCAAACCAATTTTAATATCACACAGAGACAACCCAAGGAAATAGAAAAGGGAGTTTTGAAATGTTAATTTCATTTTTAAGGCACTGAAATAATCAAAACCAATCTGATAGGGACATTCATGATGGTCATTAAAAATAAGGTAGCATTTCCCAGTGGTAAATTAAAATGGGAAGAATGTAAGCTACATATTACCGTCTTTAATACCCAACAACTATATTGGGGAGATATTTGTCTTAAAATATTTACACACGGTATTGTTAAGATCCACAAATATAGTTGCGATTTACTCAAGATTTAAAATTAATGTCTTGATAATTCCACACGCAAGATGAAAAATTGCACATTTAAATAGCAGATATATTTTATGGCTCTGACAAATGTATGAGTCACACACTTTCTTTTTCTTTCAATGGTACTGGAAACAATTGCATTTAGCCATAGGAAATGGTGTATGAACCATCATAAACAAGTATCGTGAACTATTTCTGTTATCGCTGCCAAAGTTGGTGCAACTTGCTATTAGGTTCATGGGCCAATTACCTTTTTCTCATAGGGCCTGATAGGTTTTGACTTTTTTGTGCCTTAATAAATAATCAACATTTCAAAACTGCATTTTGTATTTCCTTGGGCTGTCTCTGTGTGATATCCAAATTATTTTGATGATCTGAAAACATTTTTGAATGATACATATCACAAAAATCCCTCCAAAAAATCCACTGAAATCAGGAAGGACTGTAATACCTTTTCACACTGAATGTATGCCGAAAAACAGCCTTCTCAAATAGAGGTACAAGCTTCTTACTGGTGCTAGAAATCTTTTGAAAATGCTTGAATTTTAATGTTGTGTATTGAATGATTAATATGTGCTTGAATTTTGGGTGCTTGTAAATGCTTGAATTTCTTGCCATGTTTCTCAACAAGTCTGCTTCTTCTTGCGATTGAACTTTTCCCCCCTTGTGATGAACAGCTTCTGGGATTAGTTTGTATGGCATTGTCCTATGACGCGCCATTAATACAGGTGCATGCTATACCTAAACAAGGCACCATAAGTATTAGTGCAAGGATTACTTATCTATGATCAACAATTTATTATGGAACAATCCAGAAATTAAGGTAATGTGTTCCAAGTGGTAAAGTGTAATAAGAACTTCCTGAAACCAAAAATCTAAGCTACATATCACTGTCATTTTTACCCGACACCTATTTGAGGCAAAATTTCTCTTAAAAACAACTACATTAGCAATTTACTCAAGATCTGAAAACCATCTGTCTTGTTAAATACACACGCTAGACAAAAAATCAGCTATGTAAATCGCAGATATATTTGTGGCTCTGAAAAATACATGATTTACACTGGATTTCTTTTGATGGTACTGGAGAAATTTGTCTTTGAAAGTCCTTAAAAAGTGCTTGAATTTGGGCAAGACAAACGTGTACAAACCCTGAAGATCTTAAGGCCATCTCTGACCCGAACTTCGGCCCTGGTTCGGCCTAAAATGTCAACCATTCATGTGAGTCAGTCCGCGCTTCTTTCTCGCTGCCCGCTGTCCGCAAAAAAAGATGTCCCCTCATCACAATACATTCTGGACTAAACTCTTGCAATGTCAACTCTTCATCGTATTGTAATTTATCACTGCATATACTTTAGGTATAAGTTTTCAGTTCTATCTTTCTTTTGTATTATTTTAGCCATTTGTATCTCCTTCATTTATGTAATAGTACCATATCTTCCATACTAAAAGGCCCTTCTTAAACCATCCATCCATCTATTGGTCTTTGTTCTAAGTGTTGTTCTGATTTACTGTTGGAGGGTCTTGCCGTGAGTCTTATCAAGGATTCAATCTTGACAAATGACTAATGTGAAGCTGGAATTTGGGGAATTTTTCACTGACTTAAGTTTCATTTTTGTCATTGCCCGCCGTGTTCAGCCCCACTGGTACATAAATAATTTTCAGCCATTTTGAAAGCATACTGGTGATACCTATAAAGCCCCGTTGGTATTACCTATAAGGTGTCGCAACCTGTATGTTCAATGAATACACAGTGGACGAAAAGTCTGTCCTCTTTCAGTCGCAATCTACCCTTTTATTTAAAGGTTTTTACCAGAACAAAGAGGCCGGATCATGCTTTTCCTGTCCCAAAGGATTCACAGTCATTTACAGAATTCAGTCATTTATAGAATAGATTTGGAATGGTCTGTGATTGCAGAGTGAGAATAAACCCAGAGCTGAATTTTTCTGGTAGGTTGCTTACAAATGGAAATAGCTGGCAACCAAAAGGAAGTCATCCCTGTTGCTTATGAATGATGTTAAAGTCGGTCTTTGTTGATAATTGCATATGCGTCAATGCTCAAACTAAGTTTGACATGTGTATTTTTTGTTCCAAAAAACTAAAGCTGACTTGACTTTACTACTTTCAGCAACTATCGTAGTGCATATACTGCTTGTAATTGTCATAAAAGTAGACTGGTTGTGAAAGTAGACGGTCAAAGCAACTGCTCGAGCAAAGTAGTTCTGTTGAGGTTTTTAATACAATCAAACAAATACCAGAATATAGTCTGGGTTTGTGAGTACAGAACAAAACTGTGTATCCTTCACACCAGCGTCAACAAAATGGATGACCGTTGTTTTTTATAGAAAGTTAGTGTGGTTTGAAAAGCAAGAGTGTAAAATTCCCCAAAGCCCATCCTCTCCCCAGTACTGTTCCAACTAAATTTTGGAGGTGGTTTGATGAAATCTCTGGCAAGATTCAAGGATTCCTTCTCATCAATAAATGGGAACACCACTTGGAACAATGTTGAGACTATATAACAACATCAAGTGAAAACAAAAATAATTAATCACTTCTAAATCAATACAATGAGTGGAATGATAATGTGAAAACACCTGCAATAATGACTGTACAAGCAGTTACATATATTAATATTACAATAGTAATACCACTGAGTTATATATATATATATACTGGACTGTCTCAGAAAATTAGAATATTGTGATAAAGTTCTTTATTTTCTGTAATGCAATTAAAAAAACAAAAATGTCATACATTCTGGATTCAATACACATCAACTGAACTATTTCAAGCCTTTTATTATTTTAATATTGCTGAATTTGGCTTACAGCTTAAGAAAACTCAAAAATCCTATCTCAAAATATTAGAATATCATGAAAAAGTATACAAGTAGGCTATTCAACTAATCACCTGAATCATCTAATTAACTCGAAACACCTTGCGAGGGTTTCCTGAGCCTTAAAAACACTCAGCTTGGTTCAGTAAACTAAATCACTGCTGATCTGACTGCTGTCCAGAGGACCATCATGGATACCCTCCATCAGGAGGGTAAGACACAAAAAGAAATTTCTCAAAGAGCAGGCTGTTCACAGAGTGCAGTTTCAAAGCATATCCACAAAAAGTCTGTTGGAAGGGAAAAATGTGGCCGGAAACGCTGCACAACCAAGAGAGATGACCGCAGCCTTAACAAAATTGTGAAGAAGAGCCGCTTCCAGAATTTGGAGGAGCTTCAAAGACAGTGGGCTGAAGCTGGAGTCCAGGTATCAAAAGCCACAGTTCACAGACGTGTCCGGGAAATTGGCTACAATAGCCGTATTCCCATGGTCAAGCCACTTCTGAACTCAAGACAACGGAAGAAGCGTCTGACTTGGGCTATGGAGAAGAAGCACTGGACAGTTGCAGAGTGGTCCAAAGTCCTCTTTTCAGACGAAAGCAAGTTTTGCATTTCATTTGGAAGTCAAGGCGCCAGAGTCTGGAGAAAGGCTGGAGAAGAGCAAAGTCCAAGTTGCTTGAAATCCAGTGTGAAGTTCCCACAGTCAGCAATGGTTTGGGGAGCCATGTCAGCTGCTGGTGTTGGTCCACTGTGTTTCATCAAGTCCAGAGTAAATGCAACTGTGTACCAAGAGATATTAGAGCACTACATGCTTCCATCTGCTGAAAAGCTCTATGGAGATGAGGATTTCATTTTCCAGCATGATCTGGCACCTGCCCACAGTGCCAAAACCACCAGTAACTGGTGCACTGACCATGGCATCACTGTCCTTGATTGGCCTGCTAATTCTCCTGACCTGAACCCCATCGAGAATTTGTGGGGTATAGTTAAGAAGAAGATGAAAGACACCAGACCTACAAATGCAAATGAGCTGAAGGCCGCTATCGAAGCATCCTGGGCATCAATAACACCTCAGCAATGCCACAAGCTGATTGCCTCCATGCCACGCCGGATTGATGCAGTAATCCGTGCAAAAGGATTCCCAACCAAGTACTGAGTGCATCAATGGACATTTTCAAATGTTTGATTTAGTTTTGCTGTTATAAAATTATTTTTTTTATTTGGTCTGAGGAAGTATTCTAATATTTTGAGATATGATTTTTGAGTTTTTTTCAGCTGTAAGCCAAAATCAGCAATATTCAAATAATAAAAGGCTTGAAATAGTTCAGTTGATGTGTAATGAATCCAGAATGTATGACATTTTTGTTTTTTTAATTGCGTTACAGAAAATAAAGAACTTTATCACAATATTCTAATTTTCTGAGACAGTCCAGTATATATATATATATATATATATATATATATATATATATATATATCTATATGCCTTTGTGCACTGTAGTTTTTCTCCTGAAAGGAACTTGCTAAAACTGTTGCCATTTTTCTCTAGGGACTTGTCTGAGTTTTCATCTTCATCTTCTTTTTCATGATTTTCGTTATGTGGCAGTAGCTCAGGAGGTAGAGTTCTCATTTTGGGACTGAGATGTCACAGATTTGATTCCCGGCTCCTCCGGGTTAAATGTCGAAGTGTACTTGGGCTAGACACTAAACACTTTATGCCCCCGATAAGTAGGTAGGTGCCTGCATGGCTGACGCTGCTATCGGTGTGTTAGTGAGTGTGTGTGTGTGAATGGGTTAGTGTGAAACACATTATAAAGCCTTTTGGGAGGTCTTCAGTGCCTTGAAAACTGCTATATAAATGCAGTCCATAAGGAAATAAACTATTACTATCCTATGGCCAAAAGCATGTTTCGGTTTGTTTTAATTTGAGTGTTTATAAAAAAAAAAACATCTTCTGAACCTGTATTTTAGTATCAATGAATACTGGTTGTGAATTTTTTGCACTATGTCTCTGTGTCCATAAATTCACTATTGCGCCTTTCACAAGTTCTCAGGAAGTCCTCATAGCTCGCAGCGCTTCTGTGATGTCAAGAGCTGTGCTCGTCCCTACTGATCCACTTCCCTCTTATGTAGCCGTCCATCTGCTTGGAAAACTTCACACGATACTTCTGTCTTGACACACGCTCAGAAAAAAAGATGAAAGTGAGGATGGAACATATCTTGCATCTGAGCCTATAGGTTCATATAAACACCCGCAAATATAAACATTTCTACTAGCGTGCACACACTGACACACATGCACAGCACTCTGAGCCCCTCTGCCAATTACTTCTGATATATCCATACAATATGTCTGACCCATATATTATATGGCACGTTTTCCCTTGGCATACATTGCACGCAAGGAGAATGGTCGCAAACACACCAGCAGACACTTTGATGTATCCCGGCATTTTATCTCGTGTGCAGGCGCGCACAGAAGGTCATGCCTGTACTTTGGAAACTCTGTGAAAGTAGGTTAAATCTGACATGTTGCGTCGTTTAAAGGATTGTGTCGGTTCTTCATTAAAGTTACTCACGTACATATACAGCCCGCGTGTGTGTATCCATGCATGTCGCATGCATGTTTTTTAATGTAAACATGCCTGAGAGGGAATATTTGCATAATACTAGTGTGTGTTGGTTTAATCCGTAAGGATGATGCTACCTGCCAGGCTGCCCACGCTTCACATCATCACTTGTTACTTAAAATTAAGCCGTTTAATTATGCCTGGTTAACTCTGCGCGTGTATATGTACGTCATTTCTTCATGCTTGTGCAAAAATATGGAAATGGGTGTGTTATAGAAGTGATTACATTCATGTTTATATCTGCAAATATGTAACTCTGTCACAGTATTTTGTTCATTACGGCTAATCAAAACAGCTGCATCCTTAACTATCACTGAGGCACACACGCATATATGTGTTTTCATATAATATAATACAATGTATATATATATGTGTGTATATGTATCTGTATATATGTATATGTATGTATGCATATGTGTATAGTATAACATGCACACACATGTGGTGTGGAGGTCCAGGATTCAATTGTGCCTACTGCATCCTTCCCGTACAGAATTTACATGTTCTCACTGTGTCTGTTTGCTCCGGGCACTCCTGTTTCCTCCCACATTCCAAAAACATTCATTTCAGGTTAATTGGCTGGTGTGAATGGTCTCAGTGTGCCCTGCGACTGGCTGGCAACCAGTTCGGAGTTTCCCCAACCCAAAGCCCAAAGATGGCTTGGATTGCCTCCTGTACCCCTGCTACCCTAGTGAGGATAATGAATGGATGGATGTATGTATATATAATATATCACATACATTCCATGTTGATTATGGTATGATGCGTTTCTTTTAACCTAAAAAAGTACTCAAAGTTTGGATATATGTTATTGAACTTTTGCACCCATGTGACCTAACCACGTGACGACACCACGGTAGACGTCAGAAAACTGTAATAAACCACCAATGTAGTGTGTCGTTTTCTGTGGGTAATATGTTGCTCCTCGTTCATAAAAACCCCCCCAAAAAAAACTCAGAAACAATTACGGTTTCTTTGGTGAGCATCAAACGTCAGCACCCGTTTATTGTAAACACACTGAAATCTCTCCAAAACTAAACTCTCGCGCACCGCTACACTCTCGCACCAACTCTCATGCCATTCATTGCCCCACTGACAATTCTTGCGCACCTCACATTCTACACCTACAGTATCTCCAGCGCGCTAAGAACTTTGACATTTTTATTGTTTTACATCTCGTGCCTCCGTTCAATATGGTTGGCGTGAAGTGTAAAGAAGAGGCGAGACGTTTCTTTTGAAACGAAAGTGGAATAAGAAAGCTTGATGGGGTTGAGAAAATGGTCGGAATGCTTTTTTTTCTGCCACTTTTTACCATGGAGGAGGACCTTCTCAAGCGCACCTCCCAAAAGTAAGTTAAACCTAACTTTATGTATCTTTTATAGAGCATATTTTTTTATGAAATGTTTATTTTTCAGTACAAAACAATACGGGTTACTAATACAAGCCTTAAACATACTTACATAAACCTTAAACATACAAAATAAAGCACTGAAGCAACTTACCAACAAATTCAACTTACGAACGATCATCCGGAACCTAACTCTTTCGTAAAGCCGGGCAGCGTCTTCATATGCATTATACACAAATAACTAGTACATGCCGTTATACCTCTACATACAAGATTGGTTTGTTCCTGGATGGTGCTCGTATGTAGATTTGCTCCTATAACAAGCACTTTTTTCCGATATAATGAAATGATTGAAAACTAATTGATCCGTTCCCTTCCTCCCAAAAGTATCCAAGTTAAACTTAAATAGCCATAGAACAGATCTTCCTGATCACTAAAAACACATTATAATAGTAAGTGTTCATAAAAATACAGTAATAAGATGAATCAGATGATAATAAAATAATTTTAAAGCCCCACCTCGTACCAAAGGAGCAGTGAAGGTGTTTTATACATGTGTGTGTTCATGTATTTATAATATATAAGTATTTGTACATTCATGTTTGTATAAATAGAAACATGCCAGTAAATATAATAATTTCTAACATAGCATTAGATTTGCGGTCCATTTATTTATGATACCGCATCAAATAATTGGAAAACATTGATTTATCATGTTCTGTAATGAAGTTATGTCACAAGAGTTCTAATGATTCTGGGAAGCTACACATAAATCAAAAAGCACTTGCACATTCAGTATAGTTAATATTGACAAGGACTGATGGTCATTACCGCTGCCTGCAAACTGTCTGACTTTCTCTTCCGACATACTATTGCCGTTGCTGTCTTATGGCGTGGAATTAGTCTTTTTTCCCCCAAGTGGGCGGAGAGGTTTACTGTGGAGGCACATGTCAGCCACGGGGCTTTGGGGGTGTGACCAATGTGATTGAAGGTCAGACGGGCCTTGGAGCCATGTCATAGCACAAAAAAATGATTGCCCGTTTATGTATGAGATGTGAGCGTTCTGTCTTCCTCTTCGTATGTGATTAAGAAAATGAATCATTTTGTGATTGTTGTCTGAAGCATATAATTACAAAATTCCTGACACACAATCATGTTGCTTTCTATTAGCGGTTGCTATAGTGACGCTATATACAACAAGTATTTTTTGGGGGGGACCCTTTATTTTCTCTCTGGTGGAAAAAAGGAGCTCCAACTAGCTTATGTAATGACAAAGATGCATGTCATTTATTTGGGTGTGTCTAATACTTTTAAAAACTTTACCACACATTTTGGCCACTAGGTCGACACAATTCTGATACATGTTGTGAGCTCAATTTCAGCTCTTGAAATTACTTCTTGTTATTTTAATAACATTTTATTTCCGTTTTGGAGTGTAATATGTGAATGTTTTTTTTTTCTCTAAACTTAAAACCTAACTATTCTTTAAAATAGTATAATCAATAACGTTAACTGCCGTGATCTATATAGGGTGTGTCAAACATATATCAAACAACCTGTAGTTTTAAATATGTTCACTGGATGTCACCAAAGCCAGGCACCACTCCCAAAGCAAACCACGCGTATTTGCTGACGACCATTTATCAACCAGAGAACATTGAAAATACACCCATATTGATGTTAATTATACTTAGAATAGAAGTCACAGATGCACTTGATTTTAAAAAAGCTTTAACTTTTTTTCTCTAATACATATAAATTCTAACAGCAAAGTCCTCAAATTCAAGTACACTTATTCATTAAGAAATAATACAAAACAGAAAAAGGCGTTTAAGTAATGAAATCAATCATTTAAATTGTTTGCACTTAGGGTTTGTGTGCTTTTTCACTTTTCCAGTTTGCATATGTTTCCCTTGCCCTGCGACTGATTGTCAACCAGTTCAGGGTGCCCCTTGCCAGCACTGCCCGAAGATAGCTGGGATGGGCTCCAGCACCCCCGCGACCCCAGTGAGGATAAGCTGCATGTGAAATGGGTGGATGGATGCATATCCCTTAGTTTAATAAGCTGTAGTCCAAATAAATTTAGTTGTTTTTTTTTCTCGCATTTTTACAAATGCGCAGTTGATAAACACTACAAGTGATTATATCTCAACAATTATTTTACAATCGAATCTTACACCCTTCAATTACAATCACAGATTGTGAGCCTCGAAAAGATCCTCAGCCCTTCAGCTAAGACACACTTATTATGTCATTATTTACTGGTAAGGACCCTGTGAGGGTTTTTCTACCGTGTTGCCCCCGATCAAAAACGTGTTTGCTAGATCAAACATTTATAATGGTCTTATTTTATGATCAATGTGTTTTAAAATTAAATCCTGAAACAAAAATGGTAAAAATCTCCAGAAGAATAGGTTCAAACTGCAGTAATATATATATATACAAAAAATACTTTGACAAATTGACGGGGTTTTTTTTTTTTGCAGAGAAAGCTTTTCGGTTCTAATCCACCTCACCGTTGAGGTCCATGAGCAATCATCTTCCTTACTGCAGTTATTATTTATTTTAAGACATTCATCGCTGAACCCAACACAACAGTGCATACTAACTCTGTGATATTTCTTTTACTTCTGTGTTGTTTTTGCATGAATTACTACATGACAGCAAGCTGAATAAGCAATTGGGGTAAGGTATTGATCCCTGTGCTAGGTTTATCTTCGTCTATCTTTGCTTTTGGCAGACGAGTGTTCGTGCATATTTATATTGTGTCTAATGATCATCTCTTTTGGGATCGACTAGCAGGTCAAATCAAAGGGAAATAGTTGTTGTTTGGGTTTTATTTAAAGTATTTCGAAATTTGCTTGCTGAATTTTGAATGTGGAATGTTTATTGTCTCTCTTACATCAATCAGCTGAGTAACTGCATCCATATCAAAATGTAGCATAGGATTATTATTTTCTCCCTCTTTTTATACACTAAGTACAGTGGGACGTCGCTACTTCAAGGTTCCACGTTCGCGGGTTCAGAGCTTCGCGGGTCTAAAAAATAATAATAATGAAATAAAACTATATATGTATATAAATATAATTTATTTTTTATTTTTTTGAAGGGGCGTCGCTACTTCGTAGATTTTCACTTTTCGCGGGTGGTTTTGGTCCCCATTAACCGCGATAACCAAGGGATTACTGTATCTGCTCATGAGGTTGTAAAAGAAAATATATTAAATTAAATTATTATTTTGTTTGATTAAGCTGCGTATTATTGCACGACAAAAAATATTTAGTTAAAATATTTTACATATTTTTAGCTGGTTTTAGTTATTTTGTCATTTTACTTAAAAAAGCAAAAAAGAGTACCAGGAAGAATATAAACTAGAGAGATTCAAAGTGACAAATTCCACTGCAGTACGACCTCGGTTATCGCGGTTAGTGGGGACCAAAACCACCGGCGATAAGTGAAAATCCGCGAAGTAGCGGCGCACCTTCAAAAAAAATATTTTTTTTTTAAATTTTTTTTTTGCGTCTGCCGAACTCGCTCCGTCGCGCGGGCCGGGAGTGACCTATATATATATATATTTTTTTTTTTAAATCATTACAGACCGCGAAGCTCTGAAGCCGCGAACGTCGAACCGCGAAGTAGCGAGGTCCCACTGTATTCACCTTTTGGCCAGCCCTTCTCAAGGTTTTTGCTATTTTGCATACCTGCAGCATGCTAGTAGTACGGCTGCTTGCCTACTTGTGACCATTGGACTTAAGAAAAACAGCAGATACGAACAGTTTTTTCGGGATGTCGACAAATATCCAGACATTGCTGTAAGTTAGATTTTGTATCGTGTGCACCTTTTTAGAGATGTTTCTTTTGAAATGAAAGTAGAATAGGAAAGCTTGATGCTGTTGAGAAAATGGTTGGGTCGCTTTTTTTCGGCCACTTTTTACCACGGAGGATGAAGTTTCCTAATTCTTGAAGCTTATCTTTCAAAAGTAAATTAACTTTACTTATCTTCATAGAGCATATTATTTTATGAAATGTTCATTTTTTAGTACAAAGCAATACAGGTTACTTATACAAGCCTTAAACATACTTACATAAATCTTAAACATACAAAACATAGGACTGATTCAACTTATGAAAAAAATCCAACTTACGAACGATCATCTCGTTCGTAAGTTGAGCAGCGTCTCTAAAATATAAATATAACATTTCTCTGAGTACGAGTATTTTAAAACATGCACTTTTATGTCACACTTCATGTATTTCAGCTTATTTTTTAAAACAATATTGATTTTGAATGCCTGTTTTACAACCAGGAGGAGCTTAAAAGTACACACACTTTCATATTAAGGCAGAGGACTAAAACTATCCTGCGGGCTGCAATTGGCCACAAGGCTGCGTGTCTGAGACCCCTGAAATATAATATATATTTATTTATTTTTTTTACCCACTTGCAGATATCTTTAGTTCATTATACTTATGTTCATGGTTTTTCTTTGGAATATAAGTTTATAAAACAGGTCGTTATATAGTTAAAAACCCCAATTAAAACCAAAATGAATTACTTTTATTCACTTCTGAGGCACAGTGATCACTAAAACTTCATACTGTCAATCTTGGACACATGCTAATTTAAATTTCAAAGCCCGGGTCTGTAATATTTGATCACAAGATGCCACTGTTGTCTAATGTAAACAAAAAACAGTGCCACTGCAAGCAACAAAACTGCAGACAAACATGGCACCGACTTAAATAATAAATAATAAAGTAAAACAAATCTCTCGACCTATGGCTTTTCTTAAAATAAACCAACATTTGTATGATAGTTCATGCATTTCTGCCTAGTATTCAAATCAATGTTTTGTTTTGTTTCTTTTAACAGAATGGAAGTTTTTTGTACCACTAGGAGGCAGAAATTATTACACACTGTCCCTTTTACAAACAAACTAGTGCCAATAATGGCTTTTTAAATGTTTTTGATAAACGATGCCTCGAGATTTTTTTGATGGATGAAAATGTGACCTGACTCAGAGCATGTCAGGAAACACTGTTATATGCTGCTGCTGCTACTACTACTATGTGTTTGACTTCTTCATGTTCTCGTTTTGAAACATTTAAAACTACAGGGGCAAGGCAAATAATAGCAAACATGCTGCTGGATCTGTTAAACCAATATGCTGAAAGGGATCTATCCAAGCTGTTATTACTGCTCATGAGGTCATGCACTTTCCTACTGGTTGCGTGAGTGGTAATGTTTATTAGATTATAGATTCTAATGCACATGAAGCTGATCCCATTATACTGTATCAAATCCTTGTTTTCCACAACACAAAGCAACACACAGCTAAGCGCATTTTAAGCCCTTGTGATTTGTGAGGGCGAGTGTTTGAAGTATAAACAGAACCCATCCTACAGACTGCAGAATTGTTTACATGGTCAGTTTGCGGCAATCTAAAAAAAAAAGTCCATTGATTGAGACATCCCCCCTTCTCATCTGTCATGCTCATGCACCCTCGGCATGTTATGCTATATATTGCGTAACATGGAAGAACAATCGTTGATTTGTGTGAAGGAAAATGGGGTTTCACTGCAACCTAATGGGATCATTTTCACAGTCAAATCGTCTACAATCTGTTCAAGCTTTGAACCCGTTGACTCCATTTATAGTTCTGAAAAGATGACTTTATTGTTGAAAATAAATACAAGGAAATAAAATGTACATTAAACTGGAACATGTGAACTGTTTTCCCCTCGTGTAGAATAATTAAAATTATTTTCATCTTAAGTCATTTGTCATGCAAACACGTGTAAAAACATGTATGATCTAAATGGAGAGCCCGGCCTTGGTAAAGTCTGATGATGTTTGAACATAGATGGACACAAAAGTAATAATGTGTAGGTGATTCTTTGTTTGCGGCAACATTTTGGTGTCATGATTTTTGAAAAAAATACAAATGAAAAACAATATGTTTTTATGATTTTGCGACAACGGTAATATGTTTAACACTAAAAAATACATAGTGATCAAGCTCAGGGATGATACAATGATTATTTTAGCAATTTTTTAAAAGTATTTTTCGTTTCTGTTCATAAACACATACAGTATATAGACCAGGGGTGGAGAACAAGTTTGACACAAAGAGCCGAAATTTTTAACTATGAGAGTCAAAGAGCCACACCACGCACTAACCTGCCATGACAGACAGACACACACAAACACACACAATTAAAAACATTATTTTCCATAACACACTCATCTCCTTACAATACAACAAGTATCGTTCTTGTGTTAATTTCAAGGAAGGAAAGTGTCCACCCTCAATACACACAAAAAAAAACTAAACATGTAACAAGGCAAAGAGCCACAGTACAGTGGAACCTCGGTTCTCGACCATAATCCGTTCCAGAACCCTGTTCGAAAGACGATTTGTCCGATCACCGAAATCATTTTTCCCAATAAAAATAATGTAAATCGTTTTAATCCGTTCCAGCACCCTGAATGTTTAACGTAAACATAAAGCTAACCCAGGCTAATCGTACGTCCGCGTTTTCGTAATCTTCCGTACAAAAGATTACGCTAACATGAACGTGTAAAAATAAAAAATCAGGTCGTTTACAAGTCATTTAGAACACGGGTCTCCACAACAAGTGGTGAGGGGGCTCCGTTCCAACACCCTCAATGTTGGGCTTCGTTCCAACACCCTGAATGTTTAACGTAAACTTAAAGCTAACCCAGGTTAATCGTACGTTCACGTTATCGTAATCTTATGAATAGGGTTTCTTACTTTTGTGGTGGTCAGCATAAGGCGCTCGCACACCTCCTTCATATTTGGCTATTATTTCTTTCTTAAATGCAATAGTTGTATGCACTACTTTTCTTTTTTCACCTGTAGCAACTTTGCTGCTTGCACTGACTTTCTTCGGAGGCATAATAAGGAGCTAAAACACCCGTATGACGCTCAGTATCGCACCCTAGTGTACGCACTCACGCATTACCGGCGTTCGAACTCCGATTTTTTTGACCGAACAGCGAAGCAAGAATTTTTTTGGCCGCATTCTTATTGGCCAAGAGCCGCATGCGGCTCTAGAGCCACGTGTTCGCCACCCCTCATATAGACTGTTTCAAGTTAATGTTATTATCATATTATTAATTATATACAATATTCTATTATTTTTATTACTCTCCAACATAAGTACCTCCCCTGGTAGGTCCCCACTCCAACCTGTTCATAGGTTCATAGACCCTAACTGAGTGGATTTTCTTTAGCTAATCTAGCTGTAGCTCTTTAGCTGATCAATCTTTAGCAAGCTATCTTTCAACAGAATAACAAAACTTTAGTAACTAAATAAAGTATGTTTTTTTTGTTTTGTTTTTTTTTTTAGAAAAAATCACTCACTAAAAAATTCCATGATTTGCCATAACAGGGTAGATCTTTAAAAATGCGTAATTTAAGTATGGTTGTTGGTTGGATCCCTTGACCACTAGTGTAATAGGGGCACCAATTCCCGCGGTGTGTCTTGGGAAAATACAGCCCGGCAGTGCCCGTCCGTCTTCAAGCCAACAAATGTTTCCACCCGGTCTCAACTGGGGGATATTTTGCGTGTTAGGCAGATGAAATAAAATAAAGTAAAAAGTAAGATGGGTAAATATTGAAGCTTACCTGTTTTCCACAGTTGAGCTCCCGCCAAAATCAAACAATTAAACTTGCTATAAATGGTTTTAATGGAATTTTAGTCTTTTTGGGTGGCAATTGAGCATACTCTGACAGAATGTAACATTACTACTGGGACATGTAGAATTTGAACAAAATAGCAAGTTAAAATATGAATTCATAACATTTAATGGCATAGTATAATTAACATATTCAAAGAAATTGGTACCCAAAATATTAATGTGTTTTGAAGATATCGCAGGCAGACACTCCAACACCATTTTTGTATTTGCAATAATGTACATCTTTGACTTGATCGCTGTTGTCACTGGTTGCCATGTTTCTTTCTTCTTTTCACTAACTCTCCCGGGGCCCGTTATTGTCGTCAAAAGTCAATAAAACACAATATATCACAGTCAAATTGGATTTGGTCCTCTTGAACACAATTGTGACAGATTTCTCAACTTATGATCTTTTCCATCCATTCATGCATTATCTGCACCGCTTATTCTAAGTAGGGTCGCGGGGGTGCTGCAGTCTATCTCAGCTATCTTCGGGCAGTGGGCAGGGGACACCCTGAACAGGTTGCCAGCCAATTAACCTGACATGCATGTTCTTGGAATGCGGGAGGAAACCGGAGTGCCCAGAGGAAACCCACGTAAGCACGGGGAGAACATGCAAACTCCACACAGGAGGTTCGATCTCTTGACCTCAGAACTGTGCTGTACATGCGCTAACCACTGGCGGCGCAGTGTATGATCTTTTATTAAAATAAAAATTCTTATGCTAGTTCATGTATTTTACCTCGTATTAAGATCAATGTTTTGTTTTTTGTTTGGTTGTTTTTTTTTTTCATCCTAGATGGAAGTTATTTTTTGTACTATTAGGGGGCACTTAATATTACACACGGTCCCTTTTAAGGAAACTGATTCATTTAGACATGTGTTAGTTGTTATGGTTTTATTCGTGTATAACAGATTTTTTTTCGCGAAAGAAATGACTCAGTTTTTTGGTGTGCGTTATACACGAGTTTTAAAGAAGTATATCGCCGTATTTGTGCAATCATTGTTTAGACAAAAATTGGCAAAGCATCGGATGCAATGGTAATTGAACCCGGATGTGGTGGTGGGATTGCCAAATCATAACCACTCGACCAGCAGTGATATAGATGATATATGAAAAGGCATTTTATTTTATCGCGTTACCACACTTTTTTATCCAAGGTACAACAAAGAGAAAGTCGTCCTAAAAGATATAAATTAACACAAAAAGTGTGACGTGGGAAACAACTCTCTTGCGTATGATGATGGATTGTACTTTGAAGGACACTAAATAAATAAATTGTACGTTTTCTTTATTGTGTTCATAGGTCACGTTCTCGATAAATGATTTTTGTCGTGGCCTCACATATTCAACGTTTGTCACTAACGATGCTTATTTTGAGCTTTGAAAAAGGGAAACAAAATGGATATGGATTTTTAAACAGTGATTAGGGGTGCATGTTATACATGTGTGTGGTGTACATGAATATATGCAGTATTTAGAAGTTCAATACTAAACATGTTCATATTTTCCTTTGTTTTTTTAAAAATAAAGACTTTCGCAATGGAATTAGTAGCACCCCTTCTTTACGTATTTTCAAAAAACAGAGGAAACAGCTGTGAATGTATGTATTTGTTTGAGTGCCGACAGATGAGGGAGACCAAACTAACATTTCTGACTCTGTGCTCGTATCCCGCGCCAGCAAAAACAAGATCGGAGCGATAATACAAACCAGCCTTCTGATTAAGCAAAGACCGCAATCAACAGGGCAGGTTATGAGGGTGCTTTGGGACCCTTGAAATGTGGCCTCCTTCCTGAAAACAAAAAATTAAACAGTACCCTGAACATTTTCAGATCCGACAATATCCAAGCAAACTGGTTTGACAGCAACAGCATGTGTATAGTTAGCAGCAGATATGGGCAGTAACAGAATACATGCAATACACAAAAAAAAATGTTTTCTGTTACCATTATAGAAAAGAAAATAATGGTACATTTGGTCAAGAAAAGGATTACTTTGCAGGATTACAATCTTATTTAAAACGATATTACATATACATAATGTGCTAATTGATAAATAGTGTTTCTATCATTTCAAACGCTGACACACGGGAGACAGAAAGAGATGTGGCCTGCTTGTGGTAGTAATGTCTGTATCTGCAAATTGTGCAGATGTCAAACAGCAGGTAAAAGCAATTTTATTTCTGTCTGTATTTTATTTTTCCTTCAATGTAGCTCTCATTTTGTTGAAATGGCGTGAGCCTGCAGTTTTGTGAAGGCATTGTAGTTTTGCTCAAGTGATATATTCAGAACATTTAGGAAATATGATTGTCTTCTTTTTGTTTATTGTAGTCACTTCAAATTAAATAAATACATCAAAATCACGACTCGGTCACTGCATTGTCATATTGTGAGAATGTTTTACTTAGCCTAGTAATTCTGAATATTGTTAAAAAATTTAGTATTCCCACTTCAATTAAGTAAAACTTGAACTTTGAGATCCCAGTTGTTGGAAATGTAGAGACAGAACAGTTGGTACGGTTAAAATATTTTGTCCTCTAAATGCATACCTGCCAAGTACTACGGTTTTGCCGTAATGAGTACGGTTTTCTTTAACCCACTACGGTGATACGGTGCCATCACAGAAACTACGGTTTTCCCCTTAATTTTTTTTTTTTTTTTTTAAATAAAATCGTAAAAACATCCCACCGCAAGATGGAGACAAAGTACCATTTCAAACATCGGCTATATCAGCACTGCCAGTCGTCGGGCTGCATATCTGGGCAAGTCTATCGACCAAAGTGCTTGGCAGCCTGATGACTAGGAAAATGATGATGACATCATCTGAATACAAGTGCCACAGTGTGACCCATTCGAAAGAACAGTTGAAAAAATCAAAACAATGCACAATGGAGAACAATTAATGATTAGGCTGTAGCTTGTATAACATGGAGAACATTTGGATATCATTAATTTTGCTAAAGTGAATCAACCCATGCATGTTTATGGCTTTTCAGTCCCTTATTATCTGCTTTTCATCTTTTGGCCTCGCATGTTCAATTGACACTGGTGTGACTTGCTTCACTTTGAGAAGTGACTGATTCAATGAAGCAGTGACACTTAAAAATGTGCCTGTGAAATTGTTTGCATGATATATTAAGATTTAGCCTTTAGTTTGTTTATTGCTTAAATATGTGCTGAAGTCAGTTAAGTGAAATGGGGAATTTCTAAGACGAACAGCAAACATCTAAAGGCATACTTTGTTTCTGATGAATGATGTTTTAAGCTTTCTTCTGATGTGTCTGTCCTATGCCTACAGAGCTGATTTTCTGTAGACCTTCAAAAATGAGTCAAAATGGCAACGATTGGCTGGCACCGGCACTTCCCATCTAAGAGAAACGTCTGGCATTGAAATATTTAATAAACTTATACGACATGGTTAAAATTTAAGCACATTTTTGTAGGACTGCAAAAAATTGATCCGACCTTTGTTTCCTCCAATTATTTTTCAAGGTTACATTGTTCATTTATCATGATAGAAATGTAGTAATTTTATTTACATTATGTTGATTTGTATTGTTTTTAGCAAATTTTGTATAGGAGTAATCCAAAAGAAATTGAAAATGATCGACTTTCATTACTGCAATATTAAGGTATTCAGATTGTTACTGATCCAATTTTTCAACTGGTAACGAGTAACTACCAGTTTACATTTTTAAAGTAACCTTCCAAAGTCCTAACCCTGGTAAGTAGTATGTCGTTCTGAAAGGGACACACTTCGATCCCTGCTCCATTTGCTGCAGGTTCAGGCGTTAATTTCAAAAGCGGGTGTCTAGCAATAAACTGGGGCAGCGTTTGGACTCAAAAGCGATGGCATTTTTGTGGAAACGACAGGAAACATCAATCAGTGGATGTGTATGATGCAAGCAAGTGTAAGACCGAGCTTCTATCAATCCAAAGTCCCATTAGCTGAGCTCTGAATTTTCTCAGTGTGAAATTTATGAATAAAGCAACAAAAGAAAAGCCATCAACACAGCATTATTTTTCTGTTTTGATTAAAAAAACACTGTTGTAGCTGCATCTAGGAATTAAGAAATATAGCTCTAAGAAATAATAAACCGTGTCATTACATTTTTTTAATTTGCAAAAACATGCCTAAAAACACTTATATTATATTCAGTACATAAATTAAAAACTTGTTTCATACTTCAATTGATTGAAAAGAAAAAAGATTTAACCTTACAAAAATAAGAAACAATATTATTAGTAAAATACAATTTTAAAAAATGTGTGTACAATACTGACTTACAGTTTCATATTTTTCACATAAAAATGTTTTATTTGAATTGTTATCCATTGTTTTATCTACAATAGACATTGTCGCCATTGCCAGGTGGGTCGGCGACAAGCACTTCTGAGCAACATCAGGGTTTTTGGTGCTCCATAGTGGCTCCATGGTGTTTTTTTCCCCAAAAAATGATAATGGAAAATTATATAGTTTCATTAGGACAGCAAAAATGACACATTCTTAAAATATTCTTATGAATATTTACATATACAGCATATATCCATCCATCCATTATCTGCACTGCTTATCCTCAGTAGGGTCGCGGGGGTGCTGGAACTTATCTCAACTGTCTTCGGGCAGTGGGCAGGTGACACCCTGAACTGGTTGCCAGCCAGTCGCAGGGCACACAGGGACAGACAATTCGCTTGCTCATTCACACCTAGAAACAATTTGGACCGGCCAATTAACCTAACATGCTTTTTTTGGAATGTGGGAGGAAACTGGAATGGTTTGATCTCATGACCTCAGAACTGTGCCACTCACGCGTGAACCACTGCGCAGCCGTACAGCATATAAACACACACACACACACATATATATATATATATATATATATATATATATATATATATATATATATATATATATATATATACTTGTTGATGTTGGTTTAGAAAATTATGTGCAGTTGAAGCTCTATCACAGAAACACATAAATAAATACATAAAAAATACATACATAAATAAATTCTGCATTTGTGTCACATCAGCAGATATATAAATATATATTTTGATTGCTGTGGTATCACAAAAAATGCTTAATGTAAAATTACACTGTTTTCATCTTTTTCATTTACCATATGTTTAAAATGGAGTATGAGTTGTTTAGTTGCAGCAATCTCTGAGTTTCTGAGGGCATTTTATTCTACTCAGACATGTTTTGGTCACCTACATTATAGTCCCACTCTATTCATCAAATGAATGTGATTGCTGTCGTAATTCCTTTCAGGAGCGCATCCTTTACTTCTACTTTTTGGGCAAAATAACATAGGGTCATGTTTCTTATTTGAGCTTTTACTATTTGTGACATAGCTAGAAGCTTCCTTTTTGATTAATGGTAGCCAATGAGGAAGCAAATACATTGGGGCCGGCCATCTTTTGAATGCCTCCATTGGGGTTATGTTTTTATGTGACACAAAGCTTTCATGCACTGTCACTTGTCTCGTATTACTTTGCAGTTAAAATTTAAGAAAGTGAACTGCTTTCATGTATTTGCTTTTGAATAAGTAGCTGTTTCTTTGCAAAGGCCCCAGGGTTCGTATGGGTGTTTGAAATCATTGAAAATGCTTTAATTTTAGTGTTGTTTTTTCAAGGATTGAAAGGTGCTCTCATTTTGGATGGAGTGCTTGTAAATGCTTGATAGTGTCGCCATGTTTCACATTAAGTCTGCGTAAAAATTACGCCAACCATAGTCTCTGGTGGCTTCAATTTGACATTGCATTTCTTCCCTAACGGCAGCTGACATTAATTTGTATGACATATTCCTATGAAGCGTCATAGCGCCCTAGGGGTTGCACCCAAGGGCACAAAGGCATTTTGCACCTAAACAGGGGACTATGAAAAGTGTGTTAGTGCAAGGATTACGTAGCTTTTATGGGCCATGCAGAAAACGAAGGTAGGGTTTTCCAGTGGTAAATTGTTATGGAAGGAACTTCCTGCAACGGAAAATCTAAATTACATATTACTGTCATTTTTACCCTACACTTAAATTGGGAGATATTTGTCTCAAAAACTAATATATTTGCATCTAAAAATCATGTCTCGATGAATACCCACACAAGATTAAAAACGGTATATGTAAATTGCATATGCATTAGGGTTCTGCAAAATACAGGATTCACCCCGGATTTTTTTGTTTAAAGGTACTGGAGAAGTTGGAAACTTTTCTTGGAAAGTGCTGCGCCGTCACGAATGGCAGCCACTCCAGCAGCTCCCGTGTTATTTTTCGATTGTTCTCAGTTATTTTCGATTGTTCTCAGCTTAGGGATGCTGCTGGAAAAGTGAATTTCCCTTCGGGGATGAATAAAGTATCTATCTATCTATCTATCTATCTATCTAAAAAGTGCTTGACTTTGGCTCGCATGCCCGCCTAACGTGTGCGGCTGAAAACCGAGTTTTGTTTCTTAGTTCTGCCTCACTTGTAGTCCGTTTATTTTATTTTACATGACCTGTTTACAGCCATAACACCCTGAAAATGCTGGAAACTAAGCAGGGTATGGCCTGGTTAGAGACTGCCTGGGAATACCAGGTGCCGTAATTATATTGTATTGTATTTATTTATTCAGCCAGTCTAAACCATAAACATGATATATAGAAATCATTTGACACGTGAACTCTCAATAATGATAATATAATAGATTTAAAAGAATAAAAAGAATAGATTAAAAAATATATTGTAGTGTATAATACAAGGTAAGAATAGTTTAAAAAGAAAGAATATGTAAATAACAAGACTAGAGTAGAATAGGTCGGAGGAACGCCTTTGGCACAATAATACTATACATACCTAAATCAATTCCCGTTGAACATACGAATAGTGGAAGGGTAAAAACTCTCTTTAAGACGTGTAGTCTTGCTCACAATGAGCGAAGACGGCGACCTGACGGCAGGTAATCAAAGTACCTGCAAGCAGGGTGACTGTGATCGTCTATAATTTTTAGTGTCCGTTTTCTAGTTCGATCGATGTAGATACTCTGCAGGGACGGGAGTCCAGTATCTATTATTTCCTCTGCCGTCCTCTCTACTGATTCCATTTTTGACAATTCTTGGCATATAGAAAACATTTTTTTACTATTCTGTATTTGTAAATATTTTACTCTCCTGGATTTACTACACTCACGGCTGTAAGAAGACCATGGTTACGTATCATTATTGAACATGATGGCTGCAAGAGAACTTAGGTGAGCTATGCGGCTTTATATTTTCCCGGTATCTTGTTTTAGAACGATCTTGATGTTTCTGTGATGAGTCTATTTTTAAACTAAATTCAATTCAAAGTGTTTATTGTCATATGCACAGTAAAGAACCCCGTTTCCCTGCACAATAAAAGTCTTACTTTGCTGTCCACACAGTTGCCAGCAAAAAATAAAATGGAAACTAAGAAATGTTTGGTATTTCTTGAATCCCAAGACTTTAACCTTCCGAATGATATTTGGAACGATGCATTTGAGTGATTGGTGACATCGTACAGACACTGTTTCCGTACATGTCTGAGACACGTATTTGCTTCTTTGCAAGCTTTCGGAATGTTAAGGGGGTAATAAGTTTGACTGAACTATCTGACTGTTTTGTCGACGTTCCCATTGTAGCGCCTTATGTATAAAAAATATAGGACCAAAAACTATTTTTTGGGGGTGCGCCCTATAACCCCGTACGCCTTATAGTGCGGAAAATATGGTAGTTAAAACGGATTCAATGATCACACCGTAAAAATTGACTAGAATGGATTGACAGACTCTGAATGATTTAAGTTGACGAAGGAAGTAAGAGCCTTTGTCTGGCTGACTTTAGAATATCAATAGCATTGACAGTCCATGTGAGGTCAGCTGACAAGTGAGTACCCAGAAACTTCACAGTTCAACCTCACAAACATTAATTGACAGTGGCACATGTGGGGGAGGCGTAGTACGGAAATTTATTATCATCTCCTTAGTTTTACCTACATTCAATAACAGATTAAATTGGTAAATTGGTCATTTAGTGTATCCCTCCCCAATGGGACCAAGTATATTAAACAAATACCGATTTTCCGCACTATAAGGCGCACCCCAAAAAAAAATAGTTTTTGGTCCTATTTTTGACATACATAAGACGCACCGGATTATAAGGCGCTACAATGGGAACGTCGACAAAACAGTCAGATAGTTCAGTCCAACTTATTATCCCCTTAACATGCCCAAAGCTTGCAAAGACGCAAATACGTGTCAAGAACACGAGCGGATGCAGTGTCCGTACGATGTCACTCAAATGCATCGTTCCATCATTCGGAAGGTTAAAGTCTTGGGATTCAAGAAATGCCAACCATTCCTTAGTATCTATTTTCTTTTTTGCTCGCAACTTTACTGTGCATATGACGATAAACACTTGGAATTGAGTTTAATTTAAAAATAGACACTCCATTCCATCCATTATCTGCATCGCTTATCACAGAAACATCGAGTTCAGTCTGAAACAAGATACAGGGACAATATAAAACCCGGAGTAGCTCACCGAAGTCGTTGGGTTTATAATAATGTGCAGCCAATTTCCTTTTATATCCGTGAGGGTAGTAAATCCAGGAGAATAAAGTATTTACAAATATAGAATAGAAAAAAATGCTTTCTCTATGCCGTCAGCCACGTGCTATACACATTCCTCTTTTTCGGCCAATTGCAGGCTTTGTTTCGCCGTTTAAGCCAATGCCAGGCTGTAAATGATAAAAAGGATCCGCCCCTTGACCTCCGAATAACTTTAGCCAATAGTGATCAATCCAACTGATGATTGACACATCTTTTTCGGCCAATTGCAGGCTTTGTTTTGCCGTTTAAGCCAATGCCAGCCTGTAAATGATAAAAAGGAACCGCCCCTTAACCTCCGAATAACTTTAGCCAATCGTGATCGATTCAAATGATGATTGACACATTGGTTAGCCAATGAAACGCCGGTAAATAAATCCCAGCATACACCGCGTACTACTTGGCGTTCGGGGGGAAATCTAGTCGGCGGCTGCTTTTGCATTAGTTGCAAGACTTTGCGACTTAATATTGATCCATATATAAGGCGCACTGTATTATAAGGCGCATGGTCAGCTTTTGAAAAAAATAAAGGCTTTTAGGTGCGCCTTATAGTGCGGAAAATACGGTACATATTTTAACAATCTGAATGTGAACGTTTATGAATAGTTTCAGATTCGTTCACGTCAGATTCACTGTTAATCCAAGAATATCTCACCCCTAGTTCCCACTTAAAGGTTTTCATCTCAACTTTTATTCCACCCAGTTCTTTGCTTATGTCATTTCCCGTAATTAACCTTGCCCTCCACTATCTGTCAAAGACTATAGCAGACCATGCTTGAAAAAAAGACTGACTCGCTTCCTCAAAATTCAAATTAATAACAGTAGTTAGCGATTAGGGAAATTTAATGAAGCAGGCTTCTGATTGTTAGACCAAGGTGAACCGTCTTTAATTAATTGCGTATAGGATAAAATGCTCTCACTCTCCTGTTGTTTTTTTACTGTGGGTGTGCGCGTTTCCTGCTCTGTGTTTGATCCTGCATGATTCATAGATGTGTTTGTAGGTTCAGCTGTCCTGCAAAAATCATTAGTGCATCCTATTGTCAATGATGATGAGCTTTGGAAAATGGTTTTAATCTGAACAATTAGGCTGTTATCATCGTCAATCTTTCGGCTCGGGCACACCTTTAAATATGAGCTTTTACTCCTTCATGTGTTCCACCCTCACAAAGTCGCATCTTTTGTGTCCGACTTGGCTAATGCTAATGACAATTTTGCGCTAGTAAGTGTGTACCAATGCTTCCCTGTGAGTGCAAATGCTTTAGTTGAATTGAATTATCTTTATTGTCATTGATATCAACGTTGTGAAACATTGTATGCAACGATATTAGACATGGCACTCCAGGGTAAACCTGTAATAGAGACTTTAAAGAGGAAACAAGATAAAGGACTATCAGGATAAATAGGCAAAATATATTTACTACATAGTGCTTAGAAAACTGGACTAAATTAAAATGATAATGCAATAAAAAATAATTGCCGTAACAAGCCAAGTCATGTTTATTTGCATAGAATTAGAATTTACTTTTGTCATTCTTTGTAACCATGCACACAGAACAAAATGTTGATACACCTGACCCTTACAGTTAAACTGTAGGGAGCCGATGCAGCCAAACAGTGCGCCGCCATTTTAGACCCAACTGCTGCGTTGGGAGTCATTAGGTGACCAAACCCCCCAATTCCAAACCTTAATGCCGAGCGCCAAGCAGGGAGGCAATGAGTACCAATGTTGTAAAACTAGGCCGAGGCTTGAACCAGCGACCTCCCAGTCTCGAACCGGGCACTCTACCATCTAGACTACCGAGCCCTTAATCACAAGAAGTCTTAAAGGGCTGTACAGACTAAAGACTATTATTATTTGCAATGTTGCTAAGATGGAAAACATCTGTTCTAGAAACATTCTGAACTTGTATCTGGAAGGACAGATGCGAGTCAAATGTGATACTTAAATTTTTGACCGAGTAATTACAGAGAAGTGCAATAACATTTAACAGCAACAAAAAACAATATATTTTCACTGTTTCATGCAGTTTTTTATGTTTTCACTGTTTCATTTTTAGCAGCATCAAAAAAAGAAAATGAAATAGGTTCCAATAGTTTACTGTCAAAGTTCTGTGCACTTGTTTATGGTGGTGATAGCCCTGGGAAAAAACTGTCCCTGAGACCGTTTGTGTTTGTTTTGAGGGACCTGTACTGCCTACCAGAGGGCAAAAGGTCAAAGAGGTGATGGCTGGGGCAGGAAGTGACTTTTATAACGTTAATGGCTCTGCTACAAAATTGCAAGCTGGCAATGTCCTCTAGACTGAGCAGAGAGGAGCAGCTGATCTTCTGGGCTGTGTGATTACTCTCTGTATGGTTTTCCTATCTGCTGCCGTGCTCCCAGCATACCCCACAGTGATTTTGTATTGCAGAATGCTTTCCACTGTGGCTTTGTAGAAGATCACCTGAAACTTCTGTTTCGGGTTGATGCTACTGAGAACCCTCATGAGTCACTGCTGGGCATTTCGTTCTTTGAAGGGACAGTGAGTATCATTTAGCGTCACTTGGTGGTTTAAAAAAAAAAAAATAATAATAATTGGAAAAAAAAAGTGGGACCTCGCTACCTCGCGGTTCCACGTTCGCGGGTTCAGAGCTTTAAGGGTCTAAAAAGTAATAATAATAAAATAAAATAATTAAAAACATTTTTTTTTTCCTATAAGCATTTTTGAAGGGGCGTCGCTACTTCGCAGATTTTCACTTTTCGCGGGTGGTTTTGGTCCCCATTAACCGGGTCTAAAAAAAATAAAATAATAAAAAATAATAAAAAAAAGTTGTTTTTTTTAAGCATTTTTGAAGGGGCGTCGCTACTTTGCGGATTTTCACTTTTCGCGGGTGGTTTTGGTCCCCATTAACCGGGTCTAAAAAAAATAAAAAAATAAAAAATAATAAAAAAAAGTTGGTTTTTTTTAAGCATTTTTGAAGGGGCGTCACTACTTTGCGGATTTTCACTTTTCGCGGGTGGTTTTGGTCCCCATTAACCGCGATAACCGAGGGATTACTGTATATAAACAACAACATTGATTTAAATAATTCACAAACATATAAGGACCATGTAAACATGCATTTTTAAAAATATATATAAATAGTCAAAAAATTTGCATCTATTTGACATAAGATGATATCTAGAGGAATCTGACATGATTGGCCGCCATCTTACCTCTTTTTTCATCTTTTCTTTCTTTTGCTCATAATTTTTTTTTTAAAGAGCGTAGTAAAACAAATCCTATGGTGAGATGTCATTTTCTTTTTTCCCATTTTTTTCTGTCATTTTTATCTTATCAATTTTAGTTTTTTTTTTAATTTTATTTCTTTTTCCCTTATTTCCTTTTAATTTCATTTTTGCTGTTTTTTTCCTCTCAGTTCCTTTTTAAATTTTCATCTTTTTTTCCCTACCTTTTCCTTTTGTCTTCTTTCTTTTCCTTTTTTCTTTTTAGTTTTTTTACATTTTTCTCAATTTCTTTTTTCCCCTTTTTTTTGGTTTTACTTTTTTCTACTTCTCAAAAGGCTAAACAAAAAGGAGAGGGAAAATAATGTTGATTCTCTGTAGTTTGCATTTTCGCTTGCACTTTCAAGTAATCATTTTCGGGAGCAGACATATCTATTGGTCATATATTACACACTGTACCCATAAGAATGGCCTGCTTGATCCGGGATACGTTGTAACACATCGCTTAAGCAATCAACTCTTTCCAGACCTGCAGCCAAATGACAGTTAGCTCATTAAGTTGCACTAGCAAGCGTCACTCTAATTTAGCATGAAGCTGGATAAATCTCCTGTTGCCGCTTGTGACCTTCAGTTTATGGGAATACGTGTTTATAAGACGGTTGTTTTAATTAGTGGCAGTGACTGTGGTGGCCTTGCAGCACAGGTAAACTTTGTGATAATGAAAGAGACTGCTGTGATTTTTTTTTTTTGATTAGCATTCTGATTTTCATTTTGCAAAATATGCTAATTGCCAATTTGTGTGATTTGCGTCATGGAATTCACTAAAGCAGTTAGTGCTATTTGACGTTTTTTATTCTGACTTTTCTTTAAGAGGATAAAATAATAGATTAGAGTTGTTTTTGTCATTGGTAACAATATACAGGGTTTATACAAGTGCTTGAAATCCCTGAAAATGTGTTTTCAAAATTTGAAAAGTGCTTGATTTTTTAGTTAAGTGCTTGCAAATGTTTGAAATTGTATTCAGGTTTCCCGGCAGCCTGACTCAATAGATCAATGCATCAGTTGACGAAAAATAAATCAAGTCTGCTTAAAAATGACGCCATTGCACCTGCTCTGGTGGGTTCGCTTTGCCTAGGGGTGTCCAAACTTTTCCGAAAGCATGTCCGATTCGGTAAGCTAAAAATGTGTAAGGGCCAACTATTAGGCCTGGCATTCTCTGAACCAATAACACTAACACCCAAAACATGCCTGAGAAGCTGAGTGGACACCATACATAGTTTGCGGCAACCTTGTAGCTCGCCTTTGTTGTATTTTCATAGACTCACGTGGTCTAGTAAAAGAGTGCTGCTGTGCCGTTAAAACACAGGTGTCAAACAGGCGGCCCGCGGGCCGGATCAGGCCCGCTAAGGGATTGAATCCGGCCCACGAGACAACCCTCAGAGAAGCACAAGAGAAAAACAAGCTGCAGGTTGAATTATGTCCACTTGATGTTGCCAAAGCCAGTTGCCTCGAATAAAGACACTCTACTTGTATTTCTCTCTCGCTCTCTCGCTCTCTCTCTCTCTACCCTTTTTCTCCCACCCTGTCTCTTTCACTCTCTGTGTCTCTTTTTTTCTTTTCCTTTGTTGCTCTTTGTCTTTTTCTCTCTCTGTGTCTTTTAACCTCTTTTGCTCTAACTACCTTTTTTCCATTTTCTCTTTCTCTCTTCCTACCCTTCGCGCTTTCTTTCCTCTTTTCTCTCCTTCCGTCTTTCTATTTCTCTTTGGATTTCTTTTTTCCTCTCCATTTCTTTTCCCCCTCTCTCACGACTTTTTATCTTTTGTTTCCCTCCCTCTTTCTCTTATTTCTTTATCTCTCTTTTTTTTTCTCTCTTGAATCTACTAGTCCGGCCCCGACAGAATGTTTGTTCTATGGTGGTGGCCCCCGAGTTCAAATGAGTTTGACACCCCTGCGTTAAAACATCTTCCAGTTCAGCATTTCACAGCCTTAGTTTGCAGTTAGCTTGTCGTAGTCAGCATGGTTTGTCTGGCAGTGCTTCTTGATATTATATTCTTTGGAAATAGCCACCAATCTCTTGGCAAATTAGGCAGAGGCAGTTGTTTCTGAATTCAATAAAAAAAAAATACTCGAATTTGCACTTGTCCTTGAAACGGCGACCCTCACAGTCAACGTTTCTTTTTCTTCTTTTTTTTCTTCTTTTTTCCCCCTCTTTTTTACAATTGACATGTCTGATATGGGGTGGGCTACACTTCTCACAGAAAGCTAAGGGCAAGGTGGCCTAAGGGCTACTGGCATCATCTTGTGAAATTGTTTTAACGGCACTGGCCAATAAACGTGAGGCAAAGTTTGCTATGCCTCACACCCACCTAGTAAGCATTTTTGAGTGGTGGAATCCTCCCCCAAAAAAAGTCTATTTGAAAATTGTTTTTGACTACACCACTATTTTAATGAGCTTGGAGTGGAATCCCTTGCATTTTGTAGGTAGGCAGGTACTTACATCGATTGTGGAATCAAAAAGGTCAGAAGTCAGCAACCCTCACAAAACTCCCCAGAAGATGGTGCGGCTTTCTTAAGGATAAAGCAGGGGTTGAGTCAAGTCAAGTCAAGTCAAATTTATTTATATAGCCCTTAATCACAAAAATGTCTCAAAGGACTGCACAGGATTACAGTTACAAAATTACACAATTACCTGGTTGAGAACCTATGACTTGGAGATATAGTCAAACTCACTTACAACTCATATATAGTGTTTCAATTCTAAAAAGTGCTGGGCCGATTGTCGTCCGTGCAAAGCTGACATGGCGCCAACATCATAAATGGTTTAGTTCATGATAAAAAGTGCATACTCCCTACTACAGCCTTCAGTCCAGGTGTCATACCAACAAACCCCATTTTAGCTGTACGTTGCTAAGGAATCCTTTATATGGAAACTTATTAAATAATGCATGTTCACTGTTGAGACACTTTATGACGAAAACAGCAAGAAATACTAGCCTAGCACACAGAATGTTTTGTTTGCATAAGTGGTATTTTTTTTGGTATGGAATACAGGGTCTGTCATTATTATTAAGTCATTAATTTTATTCAACCATCTTATGTCACCCAGTAAAATGAGCTGAAAAAGTGGATTTTCTCGAAATAAATTGGTTTGGCGTTTTTTTCTGAATTTCATCTTAAAATATATGGTATGGCTCTCTCCCTCTCAAAAGAAAAGCAAAATGTTTTGCTATTGTGGCTCTTTGTGTTAAAAAGGTTCCCAACTACTGGGTTAGAGCATATCACTATGATTAAGTACTCACAAAAAACAAAACCAGCACAAAAAATGCACTTTTCTTTTCAAATAAAAACTCTCATCGACATTGCAATACTGGTCTAAGAAATTGCAATCAGGTTTTTTTTTTCCCAAATTGTGCATAGTGTGTATTATTTAGAGGCTTCTAGTGAGAAGATAAACTTAATTCATTTTAAAATTAAAGTATAGATGTAATAATACGCAGACATATATGAACTGTCATATAAAGGTGCAACACTTATAGCTGTTTCAGAGGTCGGAGCCCTACCAAAAGGAAGCTGACATCATTGTCCTCCATCTTGCTACTACGGGTACCACAAAACCTTATAAGGGTTAGGCAAAAAAAAAAGAGGAGTAAAATGATGCATACTCTTCCTTGTCCATTTAGAGTGACATTTAGTGGTCAAATAAGACAGACATTCCCTTAGAAAATATATACACAATACTATCCAGATTAAAACAAAAAAAATTAGAGTGTGTTAATTAAGCTTGTTGTATTTCCTCTGATTAACGTACTTTGCAGTATTTATTCAATATAAAAAAAAAACGCAGATAGAAACTTTCTATTTTTTTAAATAAACCGTCTATACAATGATGGCAATGAATAACCTTTCTTGATTTTTACTGAAATTAATACAGATAAAAAAGGGGAAAAACTTATATATATGAAATCTACTACAGTAATATATGATTTGAATTTGTGGTTCGCTCATTCAGTTGCGGTCATTCTCAGACTCTCCTTTACTTTTAAATTAGCTTTCCGTCTTAGGCTTCAAAGTAAAAAATTGTTGTTGCTCTACTTTTGAGTATGTGCTGTTTCCGTCGTGCAGTGGTTAGCATATTCGTCTAACACAATAGATCCCTGGTTCGAGACCCGGTGGAAAGATTTGTTGGCCCGGAGAGGGATGGGCGCCACCAGGCTTTACTTACCCAAGACACACCACATGAAATGGTGCCCCTACAGCTCTAATTGTTAAGGGAAACTACTGCTTGCTTAGATTAAATGTTCACTCGTTCAAGTCTATTTCTGTTGCAGAGGTAAATCATTATTAAGGTGCTGTAAAATCCAATTAACGATAAACAGGAGCTCAAAGTGTGCTATTACTCACAGTAAAGAAGAACCTCTAGTGTATTGCATTGTAGTTATCACAACAGGGTTGACCTATCTGTATTTACCTCGGGTGTATATTGCTTATGTCCAAGTGAAGACGAAACTACGTGTTAACTAAGCAGCTACACAGCACCGCTGCGCTTGCCTCGGCACACTTTTGCACGGATTATCTCGATATGGCATGTGTTTCCACCGCAGGCTATGTAGGTGACATCCTAGCAGGCGGACAGCACGCTGCTTGCCAATGAGTTAACCAAAGATGACAGGAGAAGATATTAAGCAGAGATTATCTCTGTACTGTAAGGGCCGCAACCTTTTATTTCTTACATTTTTTCATAGTCGTCTTGATAATCTGTTTTATATAGTCCATTGTTAATCAAGGACCAAAATGCATAATTTATCTACAAGCTATACTGGGCCGATAAGAAAAAGAAGACAGCTGCAGCGTTGGCAAAAAAACTTGACCAAAAACACGCAGTGTGTAACCAGGCAAACCGGGATCCAACAACAACGGTTAGGACGACAAACATAAAGGCTGGGATATAAAAGGGATTAAACCCAACGGACACAGCAAAACCACTGCTAATGTTGCCAGACAACACATGGTGGGCAGCCAAAAAGTCCCAACCGGGAGCGAAATGAGCGGTATGCAATCGTTGTTCTCAACAATCACCGTCCCCTTTCTGAGCTGGCCTTACATGTTGTGTTATTTGAATTTGCCATTTTGAAAGTGCTTTGTTGCTTCAATGACATCACAACTCTACCGCAAACAAGCCAGATGGGTCAAGTTTGAGACGAAATTTCTCGAGTCCCCCGGCGATTGGAATATTTTGCAACATATTTTCGTAATTATGGGGATAAACCCAACATGTTATTTGCTTAATTGAATGAATTATTAATTTCGGAAAACAATTAATGGACAACAACGGGATGTTGGTAACCAGAAAACACAATTCCACTTAAAGCAATGTTTCCTTTTGTCTATTTTTCTGTCCAGAGGGAGTTTGTGAAATCTGGTTGACCAGCGAAGACACCGGCGCTTATGGTCGAGACATCGGGACCGACCTGCCAACTCTACTATGGAAGCTGGTCGAGGAGATTCCCGAAGGAGCCATGCTAAGGCTCGGCATGACCAACCCACCCTATATTTTGGAACACCTTGAGGTATGACGAACCTAAAACTTAAACTAGAGATCCTTTTTTTTCTCCTTTCTGCTTATTGTTATCCCTTCTAGTGGACAAATATTGCTTTGTCTAGATTTCATATACTAAATGCCTCTCTGGTTTGCTTAGCAAGCAGTATTGCTGTAAAGCTCCATTCATTAGTGCGGTTCATTCTCCTCTCTCACTAATGAGTCAATTAAGGACCATTGTGTCCTCTTTAGTCGTTTCGTTTTATCAGTCATTATTGCCTTGCCTAATGGAACAATGGACAATGTTATCCCCTCTTTCTCTCTCTGTTCAGTCCGCTCCTCACCATGTGTCTTGTCAGTCTTACTTACTATCATTGAAATCTCCCAATTTTCACTCTTTTTTTTTCTATTGTCTTTGTGTCATATTTTTCAGTACTCAGTAGGCTTTCAAACATAATAGTTTTTGGAGAGGCGAAAGGAAGCTGAAACCAAAATGGAAATATTTGATGGCGTGTGTGAGGAGAGATTATCAAGTGATTCTCTTTTCCCTAGAATTCTTCGAATGAATCAATACAGATAATAACATCGTTTAAATCTGTGACGCATGCTGTGGTCTAACAATGTTGCTATTGTTTTCTATGAATTCAATCAGTGGTCAATACTGTCTAGACAGCTGAATGTAGAATCGTAACATAATGCAAACTCAAAAAAATCAACCAGTATTGTATTCTCTGTCTTGTTAGCCTCTTGGAATTGAATAATGTTTACAAACAATGTTCTAGTGTGTATGTAGATTGACCAATTCAAATCATAATAATACCATTGTTTAATATTATTCTAAAGATTTAAAATTAGATCTGTATTTTTTGTCATTGATTATAATGTAGCAAACATTGTAAGAAATGAGATTAGACATGGAACCTCAGGATAAATACTAATTAAGACTTAGTTAAGAAAAGCGAAAAACACGATACAAAATATGGCAGGATAAACAGGCAAACCTATTAACAATATAGTGCTTGGAGACAGAACTCAGTTTTAAATGCATCATAACAATAGTGCAATGAAAATAGTGCAGGTGTGGTGTGTCTTGTTCAAGTACAGCCTGGCGGCACCCATTCCTCTGCAGGTTGTTTTACTTATGGGGGGGGGGTCGGCATTTGCTCCCCTACATGTAACAGATGATACTGGTTTCCATGGTGTTGGCAGTAGCCTCCTGATCTGACTCTGATACAGCACATTCATCATCTGGTCACCTTTTTCTGTGTGTATGGGGTGGGTGGGGGTCGTTTGTGGGATAAAGCGCATTCCGTGATACTATTCTATCTATCTATCTACCTTGGTCATATCCCTCAAGAGGGGTGACCGACAGCAAGACAAACACATACAATAACGAGGAAAATAAAAGTGATAAAAACAGCAAAAAAAACCACACAAAAAATGTTTGGACCATGGCCAACCCAATTGCCCAAACACCCAAACAAGTTAGGCACCTCGGCACCTAAGTTGGTCGTCCCTCCAGATGAAATGGGACACCAGAAAGCGGCCATGTCACTCGGATCAGGGTGACACAACACACTCTTTTGTTCAACAGCAGGGCCCGACAGCTTTCACTGGTTTACCCTTGACGCGTCATACGGGTGCCCAGCCCATCCTTAAGAACGCGTCCACAATCCCAATATCCTTTCACAACACCTCTCCTCTCCTTCCTATCACCAACAAGAGCTCTAGCTTCTATTATATTTAGACCTCTTTCCTGCAGTGCACTCATAACACCAATCATCCACGTCAATCGCAGCCTTCCTCTTGGTCTCCTTCCATTTACTTCTGTTCTGTAGATCTTCTTCAACATTTGCTCCTCATCCATCCTCTCCATGTGTCCAAACCAACCGAGTATTCTTTTATCAACACGCTTGCTCAGTTCCACGACTACTCCAGTTCTGTCTCTCACAATTGCATTTCTCAATCTATCCAATCTTGTCACTCCTAACATACTCATTAATAGTAGTAGTATATAGTAATTACTCAGAAAATGGTAACCATAAAAATTGCTGAAAGAGCACTTAGAACTGACCACTAGGGGTGGGTGATAATTAGAATTTTGGTATTGATCCAATCCAAGTAAATACAAAGTATTATTGATCAATACTGATCGAACACCGATCATTTTTACTTGGAAATGTCATGTTTATTGAAAAATGAAAAATAGTTTATTGTCATGTTAACATGTCAAATGCAAAACGGATTAAAATGCACAATGGTTTCAGAACACAAGTCAAAAGAGTAAATCCTAAACACTGCAGTGTAACAAAATAACAGATATAACAACGACACCATGACAATTGTACCTTTCATTGCATAATTCTTTGCAAGTGCAAATCGTGTAAACAATACCATTATGCACAAAAAAGCGGTACTCTGAGGAAATTGATGGAGCGATATATCAATACCAGGACAATAGTATCGATCGCAGGACTGTAGTATCCATCCGATCCAAGTATGTATGAATAACTGAATGAAGTTTTCAGATTCAGATTCAGATTCAGATCTACTTTATTGTCATTCTAGTACACGTGTATACAGAACGAAATGTCGATGCATCTGACCCCCACAGTTTCCTTGAATGTACAGAAATAAATAAAGTTGTTTGTATTTTGGCTACGTATAGTATTTTACCATAGTGCCGATAGTGCAAGAAGAGTAGCTAACCAGATGTGCAAAATGGGCAGTCAGGTTAACAAGTCAGGTACACTGTAACATTAACACTGTAACAATAACGCTGTAATTTACCATAGTGCAGAGAGCAATGTGCAATGAGTGGCAAGCTATAAAAAACTGCCAGTAGTGCAAAAAGTCAGATTAGCAGCCGTTTAGATTTAAGTTAACTATATGTTAGATTGACCATTTAACAGTCTAATGGCCAGGGGGACTAGACTATTGCGGAGCCTGGTGGTCCTGCACCGCACACTGCAGAACCTCTTCCCAGAGGCTAGCAGAGTGAACAGTCCATGATGGGGGTGAGAGGGGTCCCCGGTAATGTTCTTAGCATGGGATAGGCAGCGCTTCTGGCCAATGTCCTGAATGGAGGGAAGTGTAGTCCCGATTATTTTCTCTGCTGTCCTCGTTACCCTCCTCACACTACCCCAGTCGGTAGCGCTGCAGCCTCCACACCACACAGAGATACAGCTGGTCAGGATACTCTCTATGGTGCCCCTGTAGAATGTGATGAGGGAGGGTGGGGGCAGGTGGGCTCTCCTCATCCTCCGCAGGAAGTACAGGCGCTGCTGTGCCCTCTTAACCAGTGATGCAGTGTTCACGGACCAGGTGAGTTTGTTTGTAATGTGCACCCCTAGGAACTTGATACTGCTGACAACTTCCACAGCCTTGTTGTTGATGCAAAGTGGGGCATGGTTGGGCTGGTTTTTCCTAAAGTCGACAATGATCTCTTTAGTTTTGTCAACATTCAGGACCAGGCTGTTGTCCCTGCACCAGCCCACCAACTGCTCCACCTCCTCTCTGTAGGCTAGGTCGTTGTCATCCCTGATGAGGCCCACCACTGTTGTGTCGTCAGCATACTTCACGATGTGGTTTGTGGCGGACCTAGGGACGCAGTCGTGTGTCATCAAGGTGAACAGCAAGGGGCTTAGGACGCAGCCTTGGGGGGAGCCCGTGCTGAGGTAGATGACATCTGAACTGTTCTGACCTATCCGCACTGATTGGGGTCTGTCACAGAGGAAGTCCAGCAGCCAGTTCCGCAGGGGGGTGTTGAAACCCAGGACTCTCATTTTGTCTACCAGATGTTGTGGGATGATGGTGTTGAATGCTGAACTGAAGTCCAGGAACAGCATCCGCACATGGGTGTTCTTCTCCTCTAGATGTGTCAGGCTCAGGTGAAGCGCAGAGGAGATGGCATCCCTGGTGGAGCGGTTTGTCCTGTAGGCAAACTGAAAGGGGTCGAATGAGGAGGGGAGACTGGAGGTGATGTGCTCTTTAACCAGTCTCTCAAAGCACTTCATTATGATAGGAGTCAGTGCAACGGGCCGGTAATCGTTGAATGATAAGATCTGGGGTTTCTTTGGCACTGGGATGATGTTGGCAAATTTGAAGCATGATGGTACTTTGGCTTGGTCTAGCGAGGTGTTGAAAATGTCTGTTAGTACACAAGCCAGCTGATCGGCGCACTCCCTAAGTACCCGCCCCGGAATGTTGTCCGGGCCTGGAGCCTTCCTTGTGTTGACCCTTCTCAGGGTCTTCCTCACGTCAGATGAGTCCAGGTGGAGTGCTCTTTCGTCCTGGTTTGGAACCGCTTTCGCTGCAGTGGTGCCGTTTTGTGCCTCGAACCTTCCAAAGAATTTGTTGAGGTCATTCAGAAAGTCCATGCTAGTGTCCTGCACTGGGGCGGTGGTTGGCTTGTATTTGGTAATGGCCTGAATGCCTTTCCACATATCCCTGGTGTTGGTTTTGTTGAGGAAACGTTCCTGGATTTTTTGACTGTACGTTCGCTTTGCTAGTCTGATAGCCCGGTTCAGGTTAGCCCTCGCTGATCTCAGCGCCTCCATGTCACCAGATTTAAAGACAAGGTTCCGTACTTTTAGTTGTTTGCGTATCTCAGCAGTCATCCAGGGCTTCTGATTGGCACGGGTGCATATAGTTTTGGTATTGCTGACGTCTTCTGCACATTTACTGATATAGGCTGACACAGAAATGGCGTACTCATCTATATTTATTGTGTTGTTGTAAGTGGCAGCCGATTTAAACATGTCCCAATCAGTGCAATCAAAGCAGTCCTGTAGTGCCTCCATTGCCCCCTCAGACCACACCCTCACCTGCTTCACTGTAGGTTTTTCTCTGGTCAGCAGGGGCTTGTATGCTGGAATTAGCATAACAGAAAGGTGATCTGATGAGCCAAGGTGGGGGCGGGGGGCTGCTTTATATGCACCTTTGATGTTTGTGTAGGCCAGGTCTAATGTGTTCCTACCTCTTGTAGCAAAATTTACATGCTGATGGAAATGCGGGAGAACTGTTTTCATATTGGCCTGGTTAAAGTCCCCCGCCGCAATAAAAATGCACTCGGTGTAAGCATGCTGCAGTTCACTCACAGTTCGGTAGAGAACGTCCATTGCCTCCTTCGTATTAGCGCTGGGGGGCACGTACACGGCAGTAATGATGGTTGCGCTAAACTCCCTCGGTAGGTAGAACGGTCTGCAGATCACCGTCAAAAGTTCAATGTCTCGTGAGCAGTGTTTCGAGATTATCTTCGCATTTCTACACCAGTTGTTGTTTGTATAAATGCATAGACCGCCACCTTTTCTTTTGCCGGTGAGCTCGCCGCTTCTATCGGCGCGGAAAGCAGTTAGCCCCACAATGCTAACAGCGTCACTCGGGATAGATGAGTTTAGCCATGTCTCCGTCAGAATTAAAGCACAACAGTTCGTCAACTCGCGGTTCGATGAGAATTCCAATTGTAAATGGTCCAGTTTGTTGTCCAGGGAGCGGACGTTGGATAGGAAAATGGATGGTAGAGGCGTTTTGAAGGGTTTAGCCTTCATCCGAGCCGTTAGCCCGGCCCGACAACCTCGTTTCCTTCCCCGGTCACAGCGCTTCCGCTTGCCACTTTTACTCGCTGCTTTGAAGGCCGCTGTGTTCTGTTGACGTAGCACTTTTGCTACCTTAGTAGTACTTGCTTGATATCGATATTTAAATCAATCTGCCTACCCCTAGTGCTAGCCTCCTTTTCAACTTTGCGTTCTAAAAAGTATGATAAAATGTCTTTATGATGTTGATTCCCACTTGCATTTTCTCCTGACATTTTGTGTCATTTGTATAAATATATGAACTCAAATGAAGTAATCACTAGTAACTTCCACAAAGCAGCTAGGTCTTATTTCTTTCAAGATTACAATTAATCTCTGAGGAAATGCTTTTTGAAACGTTGTTGTGAAAATCATAAGGGAAAAAAGAGAAAGACACAGAGAACTAATGCTGAGTTTTTTTAACCCAGAAAAAGGACAATGACAGGATTGTTAAGTTGACAACATAGGTGAATTTGAATCAAACAATTAAGCCTGATCAGCTATCATCAAGTGGAACGAGGACACAGCCAGGGGAAAAAAAGACAGGGATGAAGGCCCGGGGATAGATTTGAAGGCTAAAGAGGAGCCAGAACAGAGCTGTGGGATGTAGCAGTGGAGGTTGTAATTAAGCAGGGGTTAATGGAGGTGGCTAATTGTCCCCCACATGTATAGGTAGGGTTTCTGCTTGGCTACGTTACAATTAAAAAACGCCCTCCTAATGATAGGGAATAACAATTAACCGATAATTAGAAATATGCTGGGATGACACACTAGGCCGTTTCTGTGTGTGTATCTTAATAATCATTTCATATGCTTGCAACCCGTTTATTGTTAATGTCCATGCATCACATTGAATTATATCTTTTCTTTTTCCCCCGTTTAATTCCTCAGTCAATTAACCTACATAAGAAAAGATAAGAGTCATCCTCTTCACTTATCTTTGCTGCTCTTGTCCCTCATTTAGCCTTTTTTTCCACTCAACTTCCACCCACACTTCCTGATTTGTTTCCCCCCTACCACCACGATTTGCGACCCCCACCCTGACCTACTTGTAAATGCTACACTGACAACTATGTATTGGATAATATCCATACTTGTTTATCTCATTCTATTTATGTTGAACCTTTCATGCAATTCAACTTATGGTAAAAATTCCTTAAAGAGCAAAAAATATATATATCTATACATTTTATATTTTTGTTTTTTTCATTTCCTGTTACAACAGAAAACTTGAACGGCAATTTGTGTATAATATATACATTCATATATTTTTTTCTAAAATAATGATATTAAATCTAATTTGTTCTTTTTTTTTTACAAAAACAACAAACATGATACTTAAATTGAGCAAAGTAACCAGCTATCTTGGATTTTTGTATGCATTGTTTTTTGTTTTACTACAAATTATAAATTTTACATTATATACACATATATATATATATATATATATATATATATATATATATATATATATATATATATATATATATATATATTAGTGTGTGTGGTACATGCATACATTCATGCATTTTGGCCTTCTTCCTAATTGCATGATGTTGTCCATTTTCTGCACGATGTTGGCAGCGGCTGATGTTAAAGGCAGAAGAAAAATCAACCTCACTGTCATTTATAGTGAAGGCCAAATTACACCCTGTTGCCTTTTTGGTGTTAAAAAGACCAGCGTAAAATAGGATCCTAGTAAATGGCTGCGATCGAAGCTGAAAATGTATAGCAACCTTTTCGCTCCTGCTGAAAAGTTCACCTCTCCAAGCACACTTGCACATTTTTCGTTTACCTTGTCTTCTTATGACACACAAGAACATGCAATTTCCTCTCATGTGCTTCCCATTTCTTTTTTCTCCCCCTTTTTTTTCTTCCCCTGTCAGACAACCTCCGTTCCATTTGCTGATTGGAGCAGTTACAGACTGAGTCGCCTCTCATGCTCTTCTGCTCTCTGACATTTCACTTGATTGCATTCAGCAATCAAGATTTCCTTTTAGAGTTGTTTTAAGTAAAATGCCACATTTTTTGTTCCTTGTTTTTTTATGTCATTTTTACACAATGATGTTTTTTGCCATTCATCTCACTGTCCATTGAGCCTCCAGCTAACAAATTGCTAAATGGCTGTCAAAGGGGCATCGGTTTATCCTTTGATTGTGCAAGGTGTCTGTGCAGGCTCAGGGTTGATACCTGTGCGGCCGTTTTTGCAAGACTGAATTGAATTGAGCATGGGAGCGGCAAATGAGCTGTGAAAGTAGCCCCGTACGTTGCAATCAGCGGCGGAAGAGATGAATGAAATTGCTCTTGTCCATTAAACGCCCTCCTCTAAGCTCCTCTGAGTTTCACCAAAGAGCCATTAGATATGCTGTTCACACATGTCGAGCTGCTTGCTCGTGCGCTATGCAATACTGTACACAACAAAAAGCTTATTTGAAAATAAGAAAACAAAATGGGGCGGCAGTAGCTCAGGAGGTAGAGCGCTCGTCTTGGGATCAAGGGATCCCAGTTCGAATCCCGGCTCGTCCGTGTTACATGTCGAAGTGTCCTTGGGGAAGACACTGAACCCCTAATACCCCCAATAAGCAGGTTAGCGCCTTACATGGCTGCAAGGCCGCTATTGGGAAATGTGAAGCACATTGTAAAGCGCTTTGGGAAGTCATTGACTTGAAAAGCGCTATATAAATGCAGATCATTTAATTTCATTTCATTTAAAATTAAAAAATTAACGACGTTATTTTCCGAACTATAAGGCACACCAGATTTTAAGGCGCACCTCATTAAAATAGTACTTTGTGATGTTTTTTTAAAATTTTATTTTATTTTTTATTTTTTATTTTTTTTTTTTTACATAAAGGGTGCACTGGACTGTAAGGTGCATATCATTCAAACTACAGAAAGAGCAACAGTTGCATGAAAAAAAATACATTTAAATTAAAATAATTTATTTTATGGAACATAAATTAAGATTATGACATCTGGTTTCAACGCGAAAACCAATGAATTCATTCATAAATAATTACTGTGCTGTCTTCAGTCCAAAATGGTCCTTTTTTCTCCAGCTAAATCGCTAAAGAACAACTTCCAATAACAAAAAAGAATTTGAAACGAGCATTCAAATGTCTTTGTCTATGCTGCCGTCAAAGTTATGCAAAATTTAGTGGTCAAATATCACAGTGTCTCTCTTTAAAAAAAAAAAAAAAGTTACAGCAACATCGAGATTGAAAATGATTTAAACTCTACAATGACTAAATGTCATCATAACAAGGATCTAGATCATGGTTCGGGAACTTTTAGGTCAAGAGCCATATAAAGTTATTTTCATGGGTACATATGGTTATACTAGTTGTGCAAATCCCTCTGTAGCTTTCCAATTCTCATAAATTCAAAGTCGAGTTTGGTTCCCTGCATAGCTGAAGCAAGGCTGAAAATAAAAGCTGTTTGGTGCAGTATTTAATCGGCACAGTCCCGACTACAGTTTCCAGTCAAGATGTCACACCAACAGACCCCGTTTTGGCTGTACATTGCTAAAGAATACTTTGTATGGAAGCTCATTAAACATTCTATGCTCACAGATGCGACTCTTCATGATAAAAACCCACACAACAATGTGTAAACACCCAGAAACACCAGCCAAGAACACAGAGTGATTTAGTGGGCGAAAATATGCACACACAGCATGCTCCCCTCTCTCTCATACACGCCCACTGCGCTGAAGGGAAACACATCCATTCATTTTTCGTTTGCAGTTTTTTTTGTGTGATTTTTATTTTACAAAAGAACTCTGCTTGCACCTTCCTTTGAACCATTATTTACGGGAAAAAAATGATGGTCAAAATGAGCGTCAACAATTTCAAGTACCGTATTTTTCGCACTATAAGGCGCACCGGGTTATAGGGCGCACCCCGAAAAAATAGTTTTTGGTCCAATTTTTGACATAGATGAGACGCACCGGATTATAAGGCGCTACAATGGGAACGTGGACAAAACAGTCAGATAGTTAAGTCCAACTTATTACCCCCTTAACATTCCCAAAGCTTGCAAAGACGCAAATACGTGTCGAGAACACGTGCGGATGCGGTGTCCGTACGATGTCACTCAAATGCATCGTTCCATCATTCGGAAGGTTAAAGTCTTGGGATTCAAGAAATGCCACACATTTCTTAGTTTCTATTTTCTTTTTCGCTCGCAACTTTACTGTGCATATGACAATAAACACTTGGAATTGAGTTGAATTTAAAAATAGACACTCCATTCCATCCATTATCTGCACCGCTTATCACAGAAACATCGAGTTCAGTCTGAAACAAGATACAGGGACAATATAAAACCCGAAGTAGCTCACCGAAGTCGTTGTGTTCATAATAATGTGCAGCCAATGTCCTCTTATGTCCGTGAGGGTAGTAAATCCAGGAGAATAAAATAATTTCAAATACAGAATAGAAAAAAATGCTTTCTCTATGCCGTCAGCCACGTGCCATAAACATTCATCTTTTTTGGCCAATTGCAGGCTTTGTGTTGCCGTTTAAGCCAATGCCAGCCTGTAAATGATAAAAAGGATCCGCCTCTTGACCTCCGAATAACTTTAGCCAATAGTGATCGATTCAAATGATGATTGACACATTGGTTAGCCAATGAAACGCCGGTAAATAAATCCCAGCATACACCGTTGTTTTGGCCAATTGCAGGCTTTGTGTTGCCGTTTAAGCCAATGCCAGCCTGTAAATGATAAAAAGGATCCGCCCCTTGACCTCCGAATAACTTTAGCCAATAGTGATCAATTCAAATGATGATTGACACATTGGTTAGCCAATGAAACGCCGGTAAATAAATCCCAGCATACACCGTTGCTTTGGCCAATTGCAGGCTTTGTGTTGCCGTTTAAGCCAATGCCAGCCTGTAAATGATAAAAAAGATCCGCCCTTGACCTCCGAATAACTTTAGCCAATAGTGATCAATTCAAATGATGATTGACACATTGGTTAGCCAATGAAACGCCGGTAAATAAATCCCAGCATACACCGTTGTTTTGGCCAATTGCAGGCTTTGTGTTGCCGTTTAAGCCAATGCCAGCCTGTAAATGATAAAAAGGATCCGCCCCTTGACCTCCGAATAACTTTAACCAATAGTGATTGATTCAAATGATGATTGACACATTGGTTAGCCAATGAAACGCCGGTAAATAAATCCCAGCATACACCGTTGTTTTGGCCAATTGCAGGCTTTGTGTTGCCGTTTAAGCCAATGCCAGCCTGTAAATGATAAAAAGGATCCGCCCCTTGACCTCCGAATAACTTTAACCAATAGTGATTGATTCAAATGATGATTGACACATTGGTTAGCCAATGAAACGCCGGTAAATAAATCCAAGCATACACCGCGTACTACTTGCCGTTCGGGGGAAAATCGAGTCGGCGGCTGCAAGTTAGTTGGAAAACTTTGCAATTTTAAAATTGATCCATAAATAAGGCGCACTGTATTATAAGGCGCATGGTCAGCTTTTGAAAAAAATAAAGGCTTTTAGGTGCACCTTATAGTGCGGAAAATACGGTAACTGTTGGAGGGAGATAAGTGGGATATTTGTTGATATGGGACACAGCCTCTGGCATTATTATTTCATAAATTTTATCAAATCATCTAACGTCACACTGTGAAACCAAATGCGCTGTGAATTTCACTTTTTTCTGGAGAATGGGTGTGGTGGTTTTGCTCAATTTTGTATTACATGATATGGTATGGCTCTCCGAAAAAACCCACACTATTCTTGCACCTTGACACCAAGATACACAACAGATGCAAGCAGGCAAACTACGTGAACACACTGTTAGAAGCCAATACTTCATGACCGTTTTTATTTTAATGAAGCCTTTTGGGACCTCTTTACATTAGCGGCTTAATATTGCATTGTGTGAGAGACCCCACACTAATTGAAGCCTCACAGTAAAACTATTCTCTGACCTCCGCATCTTTTGTCTTTTGAATGATGCTAATCAATTTGAAGGGTTCCTGTAAAGCGTGCTTGCAAAATGCTCTCTTTCTATTCAGTATGATGTTAGCCCATTATGAACCAAACCACACTTTAAGAATGCAAATCGATTTCCGCAGAGTTGCCTGACGCTCTTTTCTTTAAAGAGCCACAGAATCGCTTGCTAATACGCAGCTGTCGACTATCTGTGGCCCCTTTTTGCGCCACCTCGCTGAACACTGCAGATGAAGGCCTTTTTTTCCCCGGTGTTCTAATTGGCCCTATTTTTTCTCCTTACAGTTGGCAGCAGCTAGTTTTTGTTATGCTGAGAGTGGCCAACTAAACTCCTGGGTTGCGATTTTGACACAGCAAAAGTGAAGTAAACACACTTTATTGCAATAACCTTGACTCTAACAATTATCTAAAACAATCTTTTGTGTTCTGAGTGAATTTAAAAGTAAATAAGAAATATTTGATTATTATTCATTCATTCATTCATTCTTTATCTGCACCGCTTATCCTTAGTAGGGTCGCAGAGGTGCAGGAGCCCATCCCATCTATCTTCAGGCAGTGGGCAGGGGACACCCTGAACTGGTTGCCAGCCAGTCGCAGGGCACACAGGGACAGACAATTCGCTCGCTCATTCACCCCTAGGGACAATTCGGACCGGCCAATTAACCTGACAGGCATGTTTTTGGAATGTGGGAGGAAACCGGAGTGCCCGGAGGAAACCCACGCAAGGACGGGGAGAACATGCAAACTCCACACAGGGGGTTTCGATCTCATGACCTCAGAACTGTGCCGCACACACGCTAACCTCTGCGCCGCCGTGCTGCCCTCTAATTATTATATTTCTATATATTTTTTTGCTGACAATTTAAGCATTGCTTCCAAAATTATGATAACACAATACTTCCATGTTCATTTTTCAATCACTGTCATAAATACAGATGCACCCAAGGCCCAGTTCAGGAATGCCTAAAATGTCATTCTGCTATAGTGCCCTGCGCAAATATTCGACCCCCTTGAACTTTCCAATCCTTCACAAACATTCCAGGCTTCAAACATAATCTGCAAGTCACTCGGGGTTTCCCTTTATCAGTTTTGAATATAAAGTGACTGAAATCTTTGCCCAATCTTTAGCCCAAACTTGGTGAGGTTAAATGTAGAGCAGTTGTGAACAGCAGTCAGTTTCGCCACATATTCTCAATTGGATTCACGTCTAGACTTTGACTTGGCTATCCAAACACCTGGCTATGTTTATTTATTTGTGAACCATTCCATTTTTGATTTGGCTTTATATGTTGGACCAATGTGCTTTTGTAAGATAATTCTTAGTCCCGGTCTCAGGTATTTTGCACACTTGCTGTTGTCTGTCTGAACGGTCCTGCATTTGGCTTCATTTATCTTGTTCTCAACTTCAAATATCTTACCCGTCCCTGCAGCAATTCCCATACTCTGTTTCTTTTACGCCAAACTTATCGTTTTGCCCAATGTGGCCCAAAAATGTGATTTCGGTTTCATCTGAACTGAGCACCTTCTTTCACATGTTTGGTGGGGTTCCCAGATGACTTGTTAAACATGACTTAATGAATATCTGGAAGAAATTCCTTTCTCCTTGCCATTGTTCCATAAAAGCCAGATTCCTGCAGTGTACGACTAGTTGTTGTCTTATAAACAGACTCTCCCACCTCAGGTGTGGATCTCTGCAGCTCATCCAGTGAGTGAGTGATTATGGGCATCTTGGCTGCATCTCTGATTCGTCGTCTCCTTGTCCAAGGTGAAATTTTAGAGGGACGTCTAGATATTGTTGGAGTTGCAGTGGTCTGATTTACCTTCTATTTCAATATGATTGGTTGCTGAGTAAATGTTTTTATATCCAAATCTGGCTTTAATATGCTCCACAACACTATCTTGGACCAGTATGGCGTGTTCCTTCGACTTCATGAACTTCTCTGCACTTTAAACAGATTCCTGAGACGATCAAAAAACAAGCACATTTATATGTACATCAGGTTACACGCAGGTAGATTGTATTTATCATCATCAGTCATTTAGGAGAACATTGGATCATTCAGACATTCTCACTGAACCTCTGGAGTGAGTTTTCTGCACTTAAAGTAAGGGGTTAAACGATATTGCAGGCGTTAAAAAACAAAACTATGCAGTATGTCTCTACTTTACAATTGTGTCCCACTTTTTAAATTCTAGACAAAACAATGATGCATTTAAGTTTGCAACGTGCTTTAGTAGAAAATTTGAGTATTCAATAAATGTTGGGTTGTAATGATACATTACTTTGATTTGAGTCAATCACATTTGTAAATTAACTGTTAACAAAAACATAATTAAGGGATACTGTATCTTACATACATGTTATTCATGTTAATAATTCTTTGTTCAACCGCAGAAAGCTATTTGTTCTGTGTATTATTTGGTAAACAACTTTTAACAATGCTGGAGGAAGACCTGTATAATGCTTTTTGTTTGATATACAGTCACTTCAGCCACTCATACTAGGTGACAGCAATGTTACATTGCGGGATCTTTTTTTGTTCTCACCACAATCCACATATTATTAACTGCTCTGTGAGAGATGCTGCATACATTATTCCTCAGGGAAAATTAAGTGCAATCCTTGAGATGTATAATATCATAAGAGGCTCGGTTTCTCCAGTCTGCTGCTGAGTGCAGTTCCCACCAACTGGGATTTGACTTGCTACCATGGGAACGGACTGTAAAATATGCTTTTCTTCTGATTCCCCCACTTAATAGAACTTGTGGCTTTGTCTATAGGTGTATATGCTTTACAAATACATGAGGTGTCTGAGAGTCCCCTGGCAGTGTCACAAAAGAATCACTCTACCATTATCCAATTTAAGATGTAACAAAATTGTTGTCCTGTTCTTGTAGGATTCCTCCTCCACCTTTAACACTGTTTTTCAAGAGAAACTGCCACAAGGTGAAACATTCTTGTAGTGATTCCGCCCATCAAAGGGGAACTAGGTCCTGGACCTAACCAAACAACAACATAGATCAGGGTACATATATCGGGAACACTGGCGGGAAAAACTTCCACCTTCTTTATAACCCCCAGACTTTAAGGCTATTAATTGAATCCTCTTTTTCACACTCTGACCTTTAACTGCTTTGCAAAACTCCCGAGTTAAATGTAGTTTGTGGTGGGAAAGCTGTGCTGAAAAATAAATATGATGAAACATTTATTGAATGTATGGAAATATAATCTAGGGAAATATAAAGAAGTCTAAGGCGATGGTGTCTGATTTAGGAAGTCCAGAAACGCAGGGTTTTATCACTACTGTTTTCAAAAGGTGTGACAGATGCACCAGACCGGTGATCTGTTTCTTGAGGAGCTCTTACAGGTGTGTGATGGAGAGCATCCAAACCAGCATCCTGGTAAAGAACAATGACAAAGAATGCTAATGTCTGTTGAGAAAATCATACATATTTAATTTCTTCAGGAATTGGCGTTTTCTGACCATCCAACTGACTATTTCCCAAATTAAACTAGGTTTATCCCTAATGAGCAGGTTCGTTAGCATGTCAAAACCAAAATATCCTTTTAATTATGAGCTGCTTATTGTGTCAATAATACAATATTATATCATGCATATGCTACTAAAAGATGAAAGTGGAAGCAATGGTTTGATGTGTTAGAAAAGAGTGAATGCAGCTTAATTTAAAATCAAAGTAAACTTCACCAATGTATCCGTAATCCAAGCCAGGGAACAAGCAAAGAAAAGCCATGGTTCAGGGAACAAATGTCAGAATCCCAAAGACAATTTCCCAAAGAAAACAAAAGATGTGTTTGTTTTTCTCAAATGCAGGACGGACCTATGAAAGTTACTGTTTGATTCTAGTGAGAGCTTTGAACTTGGTTGTTTTAGCTGATATGTTCCTTTCAGCTCTATCTGATTTTAAGGGGCTAGATATCAGATCTTTTGAGCTAAGCCAGTTAAGATGGAACCTTTCTGATTTGTGTGTCTATCAGAGCTGATATAGAAAAGATGAAAGGGTTTTGTGTCTTGCTCGCCTGAATGAGAGCGATAGGCTTTCGTGGGGCAACCTAGCATAAAGTGAGACAACGCTATGCCAATATTTACATGATAAACAGAACACAATCACAAAAATGCACATGTGCTGCGATTCCCCCCCCAACCCCCACCCAAAAAAAAAAATTAGCCCAGGAGATGATGTTGAAATTTCTGATTGTTATCGCGACATCATTTTTCTCTCACCAAAGTGTCTGTGAACACAAAAAAGAGCTGCACTTTTCTGCGATCGCTAAAGACAAAGATTCATATCAGGATTGCGGATAATGATTGGAGGATGGGATACACTCTGAAAGGCACGCACAATAAATGGCTCATGTGAATGAAAAGTCCTCCCGTTGCAGATCAATCCCCGCCCAGTCAGCTTTCACAGAGCCCTGGTTTTCAAACTACCGCATTTAGACCTCACTTAATTTTGTTATTCACATGCACAAACACAGGGTCATCTTGGAATCCTCCTTGATGAGAAATATCCTCTGCAACATATTGCTGTACCTCATGGTTGATGCTGCTCGCATGCTGAACCAACACCACAAAGAAACAAGGAGTTTGCGCACATGGATCCAGTTTCTACCCTGGTATCTGTTGCTGACCTACAGACAGACAAGTGTATCCTTGTCAAAATAATTGACAGCTCACTAAGCTCAGTTCACAAGTGCTAAAGGCGACAGTATGGCATCATCCCACAGTGCCTGCAATGACCTGTACATACTAATTACGCTCACAATAGACATGCATGCAACACCAGTAGTGGAGCACACTAAGTTAATTTTCCTGCTAGTTTAGTTAATTGTGATAATTAAGCATTAATTATTGAAAAAAAAAATCAATGTACTGTACTTAAAAAAAAAAGTTTTCTTTGATAAGAGGATAACCCATATTAAGGGGTTAATGACAAAACTGGAATAACTTTCAGCCTGTCTATTGCATTGGTTCAGTGTAGTTTGGCTGTGTATTATTTGCCATCATGAAGGTAGTAGATCAGATGATGGTGTTATAATACTCTGTGGTTTGCAATAATCTGTAGTCTGTGTAGCACTTTGAGACTCTTTGTGATTAAGGGCTATACAAATAAACTTGACTTGACTTTCTTACTCACTGGAGTTGAAACACCGTATTCACCAGCAATAGTAATGGTAGAGACAACAATCTCTCAAAGAGGAGAACAGTTATGTTTAAGGCGAAGGGGAACTTCAGATTCCAGCTTCTTGTGTCCAGGGACTGACTATAAGGGTGCTATTTTTGTTAGTTTCCAACAATTTCTAGCGTCTGAAGTACACAAGAGATAACTTACTATTTGGTTTCTCGTCACATCAACTCCAGCTTAAAGAAATGGTAGTTAGAAAAGTACTTCAGAAAGTATGCTTTTATAAAAACGTGTTTGTACACGACATAAACCGTTGCACCCCAAAGGGGGTAATGCTGAGAAAAAAACTGCAGTGGTACAAGCTTTTAGCTTATATTTACATGCATGCTTATACCAAACGTCAAACACAAAAAAATATCAATTTTCAGTTTTTATCTTTTTGGTTAACGTTTACAGAAATATTGATATGCTCCTATTTGGCTTTATAAATCCAAAACTACAGGGAGTGCAGAATTATTAGGCAAGTTGTATTTTTGAGGATTAATTTTATTATTGAACAACAACCATGTTCTTAATGAACCCAAAAGTCTCATTAATATCAAAGCTGAATATTTTGGAAGTTGGAGTGGGGCTTTTTTAGTTTTAGCTATTTTAGGAGGATATCTGTGTGTGCAGGTGACTATTACTGTGCATAATTATTAGGCAACTTAACAAAAAACAAATGTATACCCATTTCAATTATTTATTTTCATCAGGGAAACCAATATAACAGCTCAACATTCACAAATATACATTTCTGACATTCAAAAACAAAACAAAAACAAATCAGTGACCAATATAGCCACCTTTCTTTGCAAGGACACTCAAAAGCCTGCCATCCATGGATTCTGTCAGTGCTTTGATCTGTTCACGATCAACATTGCGTGCAGCAGCAACCACAGCCTCTCAGACACTGTTCAGAGAGGTGTACTGTTTTCCCTCCTTGTAAATCTCACATTTGATGAGGGACCACAGGTTCTCTATGGGGTTCAGATCAGGTGAACAAGGAGGCCATGTCATTAGTTTTTCTTCTTTTAGACCCTTTCTTGCCAGCCACGCTGTGGAGTACTTGGATGCGTGTGATGGAGCGTTGTCCTGCATGAAAATCATGTTTTTCTTGAAGGATGCGGACTTCTTCCTGTACCACTGCTTGAAGAAGGTGTCTTCCAGAAACTGGCAGTAGGACTGGGAGTTGAGCTTGAGTCCATCCTCAACCCGAAAAGGCCCCACAAGCTCATCTTTGATGATACCAGCCCATACCAGTACCCCACCTCCACCTTGCTGGCGTCTGAGGCGGACTGGAGCTCTCTGCCCTTTACCGATCCAGCCACAGGCCCATCCATCCGGCCCATCAAGACTCACTCTCATTTCATCAGTCCATAAAACCTTAGAAAAATCCGTCTTGAGATTTTTCTTGGCCCAGTCTTGACGTTTCAGCTTGCGTGTCTTGTTCAGTGGTGGTCGTTTTTCAGCCTTTCTTACCTTGGCCATGTCTCTGAGTATTGCACACCTTGTGCTTTTGGGCACTCCAGTGATGTTGCAGCTCTGAAATATGGCAAAACTGGTGGCAAGTGGCATCTTGGCAGCTGTACGCTTGACTTTTCTCAGTTCACTGGCAGTTATTTTGCGCCTTGGTTTTTCTACACGCTTCTT